>NW_007727142.1:90747-105918 GCF_000696425.1 Galeopterus variegatus | reverse complement strand
AAAAAAAAAACTGTATTGAGGTACAGCACACATAAACTGCACAAGTCTTGATTTATTGATAAATAATACAGTAGGAGAATGAGGGTGCAACAAAAAATTTTATTCTCTTAGAAAAAAATAACCTGGCAGACGTTACGCTCTAGCAATTAACAGCATATAAAACAAATGTCTCTGTTTTAAAACATTAGAGGAAGAATGCCTGCTCTGTATGTTTTTTTTTTAACAAGAGATATTTCGTTTGACATTGCATAAGCCTGGGACCTAAAAGAAATAGAAGCTATATCAAGGCCGATCTACCACTGGCTATGTAGCTAATGCATGTTTCTTCTCCATCTGCAGGCTAAGAAACACACAGGAATCTGGGGCCATGGCAAGACCTTAAACTCCTAGGCTGTTTATATTCATTTTGCACACATTATCAATAGCCCTTGAGCTGTGCTGTAAGTGACTTTTTTTGTATTGTACTGCATTGAAGTAAACATACATGCAGTAACGTGCACAGTACTTAAGGTGCTATTGGGTGAACCTTTACATATACATATACTCCCATGTAAACACCGCCAAGATCAAGATATGGAACATTTCCTGTAGCTCAGAAGGCTCCCTCATGCCTTTTAGTAAATACTACCTGCTCTCATCTGTCACCGCTATTTTGACTTCATCACCATAGATGATTTTTGTCTATTCTTGAACTTCATATTAATCAAATCAGGCAGTGTAAACTCCTTTGTACTTCTTCCACTCATTGTGTCTGTTTCATCCCTGTTGCATGTTATAGTCATTTGTTCTTTTTTATTGTTGTGTAGTATTTCACTGTGTATGTGTGTGTGTGTGTGTGTGTGTATATATATATATATATATATATATATATCTCACAATTTATTTGTATGTTTTCCTGTTAATGGAAATTTAAGTTGTTTCCAGGTTTTTATTAGTATGGTAATGGTGCTATGAATGTTCTTGAACATGTCTTTTGGTGGACTTATGCATTCATTTCTATTGGATAGATGCTTAGGAGCAGAATTGCTGGATCATCAGGCCTCAGGGGTGTTTACCTTTAGTAAATACTGCTAAATAGTTATTCAAAGTGGTTATACAAATTTGCAACCAGTTTCAATTGCTTCACATCTTCACCAACATTGGTATTGCCAATCTTTAATTTTAGCTAATCTGGTGACTGAGTAGTAGTACATCATTATGGTTTTCATTTGTATTTAGAATAAAGATGGTGAGCATCTTTTCATATGCTTATTAGCCATTTGGATATTTTCTTTTGTGAAATATCCACTCAAGTCTTTTGCCCATTTTTTTATTGGGCTGCCTGCTTTTTACTTATATTCTGTATGTAAACCCTATTTCTTTTTATTTCTCTCAATCGATGGTTTGTCCCTTTACTCTCTTAGTGTCTTTGAATGAACAAAACTTCTTAATTTTAATAAGGTACTTTTTTATTTTTAAATATCTTTGAGATATAAGTTATTGTAGTGGATTGAATTATATCCACCCAAAACTCACTGAAGCTTGAATTGTGTCCTCCAAGTTTTATGTGTTAGAAACTTATCCCCCACTGTGACTGTGAAGAGGGTAGGAAATCCTATTATTCTGATTAAAAGTGGAGACTTGAAGAGGTGATTGGATTGTAGGACTGTGCAGTAGTGAATGGATTAAAAATGGTGGTCAAGGGCATGGTTCTGAGGGCGTTAAAAGAAGAGGAGAGTCTCTCTCTCTCTCTCTCTTTCTCTGTCTGCTCTTTCTGCTTCCACCATCTTGCAATGTGAGACCCCTGGTCACCATCACCACCACCAGACGGACTTTGGACTTCCCAGCCTCAGAAACTGTAAGCAATAATTTCATTTTCTTTATAAATTACCCAGTTTTGTATGTTTTCTTATAAGCAACAGAAATGGACTAATACAGTTATATACAGTAAAATTACCCTTTTTAGTGAATAGTTCTATAAGTTTTGACAAATGTATTACATGTCTCCACCAACACAATCAAGATATAGAACAGTTCCACCACCCCTCAAAAGTCTTCATAACCCTTTGTAGTCAACACACCTTTGCCTTTGGCAACTACTGATCTGCTCTCTGTCTCTATAGGTTTCCCTGTTTTAGAATGTCATATAAGTGTAACCATACAGTATGTAGACATTTAAGTCTGTCTTTATTCACCTAACATAACGCATTTGAGATCCAGCCATGTTGTTTGTATCGATAGTTGGTTCCCTTTCACTGCTGCATTGTATTTTGTGATACAGATATATCACAGTTTTTTCATTCACCAGTTTTTTGCAATTAGTGTTACTTTGCTTATGGCAGGAGATAGTCTTTATGCTTCCCTATGAGCCTGTGCTTCAGAGGGGGTCTCATACCACACTCTTGTTCCTTCCCCTGTACTAGACTGTCACTAGACACTTGCTAGCCTGGTACGGAAGAGGTATTCTGCTTTCCTGGTTTAGTCTCAGTCTCAGGCAGGGACTATGTCCCTGGGTCTTCAGGCTACGGCCTACTCAGTGAATCTGCTCTTTTCCCCAGGGCAGATAAACTCTGCCTAGTGTCTTTGGTGGCTCTTGTAAGGGAGACAGTTTCCTGCCCCTCTCCCAGGACAAGAAGGTTTCTTTGTTCCCTTTCCCCAGCTGTAACAAGTCTACATGTATACCCTCATGGGTTTGCTGCTCTTCTCCTAGTGGCTACAGGCTTTGGTTCCTCTCTCACAAACCTGCACCACCATAGGAGGCTTTCTCTGCCCTCCTACTCTGACCCCAGTCTTTCTTGTGAGCACTCTGTGAGATCTGTGGAGAAAAGCCTGTAAATGGGTGCAAATTCCCATCATGTCTATAGCTTCTACACGTTCTATATGCTCATGCTCTGCCAAATCATTAAAATTTGCAAATCATTAAAATCTATTGATGCATTATAAAGTTTTAGCTGCAATCTTCTTACACACTTCTATGGTGGCCTTGTCTTCCCCAGGTGCTCTGCTGCATTTAAGCCAGTTGTCACACTGTGTCTCTCTTTGGAGGTATCTGTCTTTCCTTAAATTTCATGCTAGTTTACTGCCCCGTGACCTCTGCTGTCTGGTGGATTCAAGAAATCCATCTTTATGTAGGCGATTCAGCTTGTTCTTGCGGTTGAAATCAGAGTGACATTCCTTCTAATTTTCTATCCTAAATGGAAGCTGGAAGTTCCTAATGAAATATCATTCATCAATCTTTTATGTGACCTATTTAGGAAATTGTTGGCTAGTGACAGAGGTCATTGTCAAAGGTATCCTGCCCAAGATTCTTCTGCCAAACAGGGCTCCTGCCAGAGGTGAGGGGACCCTCAAAACAATGGAGTGAAACAACAGTAAATGGGATCCTAAAATGTGGAAGAGAAGTGACTAGTCAAAGGAAAATATGCATGACCTGTATTGGGGTCATCGCCCCAGGAACAGCCCAGCTAGCAGTCAAGGCAACCAAACTGCTCGGAGGGCAAGCATCAGCATCAGCCCTGCCAGGTGTGCTTAGGGCAGTGCCGGTCACTGTCAAGTGAGATCTGTCTTCTCCCTCACCTCTCCTCCCCCTTTCGCTCCCCCACCTGTGGGCCCTGATGGCCTAGGCGTCTAGGGAATGAAAGGAGAAATCACCTTCTGAATAAAGG
Organism: Galeopterus variegatus; assembly: GCF_000696425.1. Taxonomy (NCBI): domain Eukaryota; kingdom Metazoa; phylum Chordata; class Mammalia; order Dermoptera; family Cynocephalidae; genus Galeopterus; species Galeopterus variegatus. The sequence continues at coordinate 102,274 of NW_007727142.1, read as the reverse complement.
GTGAAGATTTGTTTAATCTCTTGGGACTGGGCACTTTAATTTTGAGTCAAGTCCGTATTTTGTCACTTAAAGTGACCATGGGCCCCTCTGTAACCCAAGAGTGAGCCATGCATTCTGCTGAGTTTTCATCTGGTGACAGGAGAAGCATCTGAATGAGACAGAAATAATGATGTGTTTTGATTATTTCCCACACAGCATGCTGTATGTTGCAGGCACACTCTACTGAGTGTCCCCCCCGCCCCCTTATCAGGCATTCCAGTAGATGCTTTGTATGTGTTTTCTGATATTATCCTCAATCACAAATCTAAGTTAAAATGTTCAGAGTTTGCTGCAGAGCATCCACCCACTGAAATCAGGGGTGTGGCTCCAGGAGACAATATAATGTGGTCCCCTCAGCGAGGTACGGTCACAAGAGGGTGAACGAGTATCTCTGAACTTTCAGGGATGAAACCTCCAAAGAGTAAATGTGGGCAGAGAGTGGAGAGTTTGGAACATAAATTGTGATGAAATGAATCCTATTTCCTAGAGAGACAGTGTTATCACTGGAATTCGTGTTCCTGATGAGGGACCGAGTCTCAATAAATTATAACTGGGACCAAAAATCTATCATGAAAGGAAAGGGGTAAATCTATAAATCCTACAGTAATTTAAAATGTTAAATTATGCTTATGATTTTTTTAACCTGGCAGGAAACTTGGAGATTTATCCCTACCCTTCATCTCACAAGTCTGACAGCTGAGTCCTGAAAGATGAAGTGACTTGCCTCAGGTTCCCGTTAGCTTACTCAACTGGAAATTCAGTATCATCTCGGCCCCACGCAAGTTTGCATGCAAGAATCCTACAAAATAACACAAGATATTTATTATAGTGCACGTCCCAGTGTGCTATAAAGTAGACCCACAGAAAGTGAAAAATATTACTTCATTGAATCATAAATTTGACTTTTTTTAAGACTAATATGCTAGCTATAATAAACATTAATTAAACATTTAGCCATAATTTTGGTCTCTGCCTTAGAATTTAAAAGGGCTTTTGGGGGGTGATTTAGGTGATTTGTGTCTTTTAAGAAAAATATTAAGGGAATTTTGGAATAATGTGCTTGCTCTCTCTCTTGGTTTTCTGTCAATAATGGTGCTGTAGCCGACAGAGGCATGCAGGCCTCTCACCAGAGGGACAAGAGGAAAGTGGGGAAGTATGGCACCCATACTAGGAATGGGAACCCCATTTCTAGAGCTGTCTCATAATTGCCTTTCTTTGCTTCCATGCTGGGGAAAAGTCAACTTCATCTGGACTCTCAGTGCCACATGAGAGGCCTTAAAGGTCCTGTCCTTGGTTGGCCCATTCTCCCCATTCATTTTATGACTGTTCCCAATAGTCACTGCTCCTCACCTAACACTGCACACTGTCAATCCCAGACTCCCAGGAGGCAACCCACCTCCGACTTTATTAGGAAAATTAGGTCATTGAGGAGTGGAAACCACACCTAATTCCTTCCTCTCCCACCCTACATCTTTCTGTCTCTTGCCAGTCACTGACCTTCCTCGAGACGCAGGACGAGATGCCTCCTACATGTTCAAGTCCAGTCCTTCCTCCTCATGTTTGCAATTCTGACCCATCTAACTTTAAAAATTTGATTCTACCAATTATCTCCTTTCCTTTTTTTTTTTTCTTTGTCTTTGTAGTGTTTCCCTCAGCCTATAAACATGGTTAATTCTTTCCTACCCAAAGAAACCTCCTTTTGACTCTAAGTCATTCTCTAGCTCCTGGGAAGTCCCTGTCTACCTTTCATTTGAAATCAACTTTTTGAAAGAATAATCTATATATTATTATTCCCAGGACTTTTGACCTCTCCAGTTCACCTTTCCTTTCCTCAAGGTCACCAGTGACCTTCATATTACCTAATCCTGCCCATGCTCTTCTGTCGTGATCCTAGTGGACCTTTCCATTTCATTTCTCTGTTGACCACTCACTCTTNATGTAGACATTTAAGTCTGTCTTTATTCACCTAACATAACGCATTTGAGATCCAGCCATGTTGTTTGTATCGATAGTTGGTTCCCTTTCACTGCTGCATTGTATTTTGTGATACAGATATATCACAGTTTTTTCATTCACCAGTTTTTTGCAATTAGTGTTACTTTGCTTATGGCAGGAGATAGTCTTTATGCTTCCCTATGAGCCTGTGCTTCAGAGGGGGTCTCATACCACACTCTTGTTCCTTCCCCTGTACTAGACTGTCACTAGACACTTGCTAGCCTGGTACGGAAGAGGTATTCTGCTTTCCTGGTTTAGTCTCAGTCTCAGGCAGGGACTATGTCCCTGGGTCTTCAGGCTACGGCCTACTCAGTGAATCTGCTCTTTTCCCCAGGGCAGATAAACTCTGCCTAGTGTCTTTGGTGGCTCTTGTAAGGGAGACAGTTTCCTGCCCCTCTCCCAGGACAAGAAGGTTTCTTTGTTCCCTTTCCCCAGCTGTAACAAGTCTACATGTATACCCTCATGGGTTTGCTGCTCTTCTCCTAGTGGCTACAGGCTTTGGTTCCTCTCTCACAAACCTGCACCACCATAGGAGGCTTTCTCTGCCCTCCTACTCTGACCCCAGTCTTTCTTGTGAGCACTCTGTGAGATCTGTGGAGAAAAGCCTGTAAATGGGTGCAAATTCCCATCATGTCTATAGCTTCTACACGTTCTATATGCTCATGCTCTGCCAAATCATTAAAATTTGCAAATCATTAAAATCTATTGATGCATTATAAAGTTTTAGCTGCAATCTTCTTACACACTTCTATGGTGGCCTTGTCTTCCCCAGGTGCTCTGCTGCATTTAAGCCAGTTGTCACACTGTGTCTCTCTTTGGAGGTATCTGTCTTTCCTTAAATTTCATGCTAGTTTACTGCCCCGTGACCTCTGCTGTCTGGTGGATTCAAGAAATCCATCTTTATGTAGGCGATTCAGCTTGTTCTTGCGGTTGAAATCAGAGTGACATTCCTTCTAATTTTCTATCCTAAATGGAAGCTGGAAGTTCCTAATGAAATATCATTCATCAATCTTTTATGTGACCTATTTAGGAAATTGTTGGCTAGTGACAGAGGTCATTGTCAAAGGTATCCTGCCCAAGATTCTTCTGCCAAACAGGGCTCCTGCCAGAGGTGAGGGGACCCTCAAAACAATGGAGTGAAACAACAGTAAATGGGATCCTAAAATGTGGAAGAGAAGTGACTAGTCAAAGGAAAATATGCATGACCTGTATTGGGGTCATCGCCCCAGGAACAGCCCAGCTAGCAGTCAAGGCAACCAAACTGCTCGGAGGGCAAGCATCAGCATCAGCCCTGCCAGGTGTGCTTAGGGCAGTGCCGGTCACTGTCAAGTGAGATCTGTCTTCTCCCTCACCTCTCCTCCCCCTTTCGCTCCCCCACCTGTGGGCCCTGATGGCCTAGGCGTCTAGGGAATGAAAGGAGAAATCACCTTCTGAATAAAGGGTGAAGATTTGTTTAATCTCTTGGGACTGGGCACTTTAATTTTGAGTCAAGTCCGTATTTTGTCACTTAAAGTGACCATGGGCCCCTCTGTAACCCAAGAGTGAGCCATGCATTCTGCTGAGTTTTCATCTGGTGACAGGAGAAGCATCTGAATGAGACAGAAATAATGATGTGTTTTGATTATTTCCCACACAGCATGCTGTATGTTGCAGGCACACTCTACTGAGTGTCCCCCCCGCCCCCTTATCAGGCATTCCAGTAGATGCTTTGTATGTGTTTTCTGATATTATCCTCAATCACAAATCTAAGTTAAAATGTTCAGAGTTTGCTGCAGAGCATCCACCCACTGAAATCAGGGGTGTGGCTCCAGGAGACAATATAATGTGGTCCCCTCAGCGAGGTACGGTCACAAGAGGGTGAACGAGTATCTCTGAACTTTCAGGGATGAAACCTCCAAAGAGTAAATGTGGGCAGAGAGTGGAGAGTTTGGAACATAAATTGTGATGAAATGAATCCTATTTCCTAGAGAGACAGTGTTATCACTGGAATTCGTGTTCCTGATGAGGGACCGAGTCTCAATAAATTATAACTGGGACCAAAAATCTATCATGAAAGGAAAGGGGTAAATCTATAAATCCTACAGTAATTTAAAATGTTAAATTATGCTTATGATTTTTTTAACCTGGCAGGAAACTTGGAGATTTATCCCTACCCTTCATCTCACAAGTCTGACAGCTGAGTCCTGAAAGATGAAGTGACTTGCCTCAGGTTCCCGTTAGCTTACTCAACTGGAAATTCAGTATCATCTCGGCCCCACGCAAGTTTGCATGCAAGAATCCTACAAAATAACACAAGATATTTATTATAGTGCACGTCCCAGTGTGCTATAAAGTAGACCCACAGAAAGTGAAAAATATTACTTCATTGAATCATAAATTTGACTTTTTTTAAGACTAATATGCTAGCTATAATAAACATTAATTAAACATTTAGCCATAATTTTGGTCTCTGCCTTAGAATTTAAAAGGGCTTTTGGGGGGTGATTTAGGTGATTTGTGTCTTTTAAGAAAAATATTAAGGGAATTTTGGAATAATGTGCTTGCTCTCTCTCTTGGTTTTCTGTCAATAATGGTGCTGTAGCCGACAGAGGCATGCAGGCCTCTCACCAGAGGGACAAGAGGAAAGTGGGGAAGTATGGCACCCATACTAGGAATGGGAACCCCATTTCTAGAGCTGTCTCATAATTGCCTTTCTTTGCTTCCATGCTGGGGAAAAGTCAACTTCATCTGGACTCTCAGTGCCACATGAGAGGCCTTAAAGGTCCTGTCCTTGGTTGGCCCATTCTCCCCATTCATTTTATGACTGTTCCCAATAGTCACTGCTCCTCACCTAACACTGCACACTGTCAATCCCAGACTCCCAGGAGGCAACCCACCTCCGACTTTATTAGGAAAATTAGGTCATTGAGGAGTGGAAACCACACCTAATTCCTTCCTCTCCCACCCTACATCTTTCTGTCTCTTGCCAGTCACTGACCTTCCTCGAGACGCAGGACGAGATGCCTCCTACATGTTCAAGTCCAGTCCTTCCTCCTCATGTTTGCAATTCTGACCCATCTAACTTTAAAAATTTGATTCTACCAATTATCTCCTTTCCTTTTTTTTTTTTCTTTGTCTTTGTAGTGTTTCCCTCAGCCTATAAACATGGTTAATTCTTTCCTACCCAAAGAAACCTCCTTTTGACTCTAAGTCATTCTCTAGCTCCTGGGAAGTCCCTGTCTACCTTTCATTTGAAATCAACTTTTTGAAAGAATAATCTATATATTAGAATTCTGACCCACCTAACTTTAAAAATTTGATTCTACCAATTATCTCCTTTCCTTTTTTTTTTAAATTTGTCTTTGTAGTGTTTCCCTCAGCCTATAAACATGGTTAATTCTTTCCTACCCAAAGAAACCTCCTTTTGACTCTAAGTCATTCTCTAGCTCGTGGGAAGTCCCTGTCTACCTTTCATTTGAAATCAACTTTTTGAAAGAATAATCTATATATTATTATTCCCAGGACTTTTGACCTCTCCAGTTCACCTTTCCTTTCCTCAAGGTCACCAGTGACCTTCATATTACCTAATCCTGCCCATGCTCTTCTGTCGTGATCCTAGTGGACCTTTCCATTTCATTTCTCTGTTGACCACTCACTCTTTGACAATATTTACTTCCTCAGCTACTATAAGTTATTCACTTTTCTGTGTCTTAAAGTGGTTCTTATTCTACCAGTGTATTTCTCATTGTCTGCCCAATTTTAAAATCCTGGCATCCTCCAGGTTTCTATCCTTGCTCTGTTCTTCTCTCCCTATTGCCCCCCAAGCAACCTCATGATTTACCTACCCCTGTATGCTAATTACTCTCAAATCTTTTTTCCCATCCCTGAACAGCTCTCTCTTAGGTCCATCTTTGTTGCTTATAACAGAATTACCTGAATCTGGGTAACTTGTAAAGAAACAATACTTATTGCTTATAGTTCCAGAGGCTGGAAGTCCAAAGTCTGGGGAACATACCTGGTGAGGTCCTTTTGCTGGTGGTGACTCTACAGCAGTGGTGGAACGGCTGAGCTAGAGAGAGCTAAGCTTCTTACTTGCCGTCCTTTTAAAGCCATCATAACCACACCGTGACCACTGTTAAACCGTCAATGGATTAATCCATTCACTAGGGCATGGTCCTCACAATCTAATCACCTTTTACAGGCCCCACCTTTCAATTACCATAATAGGATTTCCCACCCTCTTAACACTGTCACAGTGGGGATTAAGTTTCAATGACCTTTGGGGGGACATTCAATCCATAGCACTCTTGAACTTCACATATCCATCTGCATGCTGATTATATCAACTTTGAGATGCCTCAGTGTCCAAAATGGAAATCTTTATTTTCCTGTGGTAAGTTTGCATTTCTTTTTTGAAACTTAGCCTCTTCTTGCTAACCCTCATAGCCATTTACTGACTTTGGAATATTTTATCTCTCAACTATCTATCCCTTCCTTTCTATCACTGGGGCCCAGCTACTGTTCCTGAACTGCTGCACCAGCCCTCTAATGGCTGTGCTTCATGTCCTGCCCTTTTGAAATCTTTCCCCTAAATTGCAGGCAGAATGCTCTATCTAAAATGCAGTTCAGGCTATGCCAAACTCTCAGTGGCACACCTTTGCTTAGACTAATGGCCAAACTTCCTGATACGGCTTTCCAGGTCCTCAATACTTGGACCCTGGCTCCTTTTCCAGGCTCCTTTCTTGACACACTGCACTCCACACTTTATAATTTAGAAATGCCGAACTCGCTGTCGTCCGATCTCCCTCTGTCTCTGCCACTGCACGTGCCACAGTGCCTCTGCTCTGTGTCTTTGCTCTTGCTATTGTTGGCTTTGCCTGGAATGCCTCTCTACTTGCCTTTGTCTGGCTAAATCTCTCTCTCTCATCTTTGAGATTCAGCTCAAATATCTGCCACAGGAAGATGTCCTTGAGTCCCTGACTAGATTCAATTCACTGTTTGTTCTCCCCAACCTCTTGTATGTAAGTCTGGCTTGCCAGTAATTATGATTACAGCACACTGAAAAATCTCCATCCCCAACACAACTGCAAGCAGGAACCCCATCTTATTTATTTTGGCATGAACCTCTTCCCACTACCCTGTAGATTTTCAGTGTTTGGAACATGAAAGTGCTCGGTAACTTTTGTTGAAGTGAAGTATATAAGCCTCGGGCATTTTTTTTCCTTCTCAATACCTCTTGATATAGTACTATTCTCACTATTTTCTTTCTAACTTATTTATGAGGAAGCTGGTTGTAGAAACAAGTATATGAATGTGCAAAGTCATTAAGACATGAAGTACCAGACTTAATTGTCAACACCGAAAATTCTGAGATGTCAAATGTAGTTTTAAAAATAAAACCTGGCTACCTATAAAACTGAGTAGTACACTTCAGGCAGGAACAAAATCGCCCAGAACTTGGTTTTCTTCTTCAGTTTATCTTGTTTTTGTGCTCCTTGTCCTCCTCTCTGGTTGAATGTATGACCTAGTCAAGAAGCCATGGTAGTAAGGAAAATCAGATAATGTGGAGGCAGATGATACTTTAAAAAATAAATATCATTTGAATTCCCTTTCCACATGTGATAGTTCCCCTGCGGGTTCAATTCCTTCCATAATCCCCTTTCTGCTCAGATTTCAGCCTCCTTTGCCATTGGGGAACAGACTTGGACTTCAGTTCCACAAATCACGTGTGAGTGGCACTTTAATTCAAACAGAATTTTTTTGAGTTTCAATTCCAGAGATGAAGAATAGCTTATAAGACCGTAAACAACTATAAAAACTGAATGAAATGTTTAAAATATGTTTGCGGGCACTGGACAACCAGTATGTGGATAAATTCCTTGGAATAAGAGAAGCTTTGGAAGTGAGACCCATATTCACCCTAGATTACTTTACGAGGTTATTTTTCAATATAAGGTGGAGAGAAATATAGCCCAAGCAGAGAATGATATTCTTGATAGGTGAAGGAAGCAGATACTGGAGTTTGGGCTGCAAAAGGAGCTGAGATTTGGGGGACAGGGTATTAGAGATGAAGGAGTGGTAGACAAGGAACTTCCAAAATGTATATAAAATACTCCTCAGGTCCTTTGCCAACTGGTAAGCTCTAAATGCACAAGGTGAGATACCAAAAGGCCAAAAGAGAACAGCTAATAGAAGGCTGAGAATTGAATAGAGATTTCAGAGGTCAAGAACACAGGCCTGGCAAGGTGTAGTAGGTACTGGAGTTCTGACCCAGCCAAAGTGGATAAATCTTGTCATTTAAGTAGTGAACACTTAGACATTCAGTTGAAACCCCAGAAAGGCCATGCTTTAGGGGTAGGGAGTCATTAAGACATGCACTCTAGGATTATGTACAAAACTGAAATAGACCAACACTTAAAAAAGCCACAACAAAGCATCAAGATCTACGAGACCCAGAAAGGCCATGCTTTAGGGGTAGGGAGTCATTAAGACATGCACTCTAGGATTATGTACTAAACTGAAATAGACCAACACTTAAAAAAGCCACAACAAAGCATCAAGATCTACGAGATTTTCTGGCAACTTATCTGTCTTCCTAAGACTCAACACTGTTTAAAAAAAAGAACATAATCTAGATACTCTATAATATAACATTCACAATGTTCAGCATACAATAAAAATTACCAAACATTAAAACAAAACAAAACAACAACAACAAAAACAAAAAACAGGAAAAGTGATAATCAAGAAATAAACAGTCTCAGAAATGATTTAAATATTGTAATTAAGAGACAAGAACTTCAAAATAATTATAATTAATTTGTTAAAGAAAATGGAAGAAAAGATGGACAAAATGGATGAAAATACGTAATATTTCAGTACAGAGTTAGAATATACAAAAAATGGGTCATCTGGAAATTCTAGAAATGCGAAATATAGTACCTTAAATTAAGAATCCATTGAATGAGCTTTAACAGCAGACTGGGCATAACAGAAGACAGGATTAGTGACCTTGAAGACAGGTCAATAAAAAATATTCAAACTGAAGCACATAAAGAGAAAATAATNGCTACCTATAAAACTGAGTAGTACACTTCAGGCAGGAACAAAATCGCCCAGAACTTGGTTTTCTTCTTCAGTTTATCTTGTTTTTGTGCTCCTTGTCCTCCTCTCTGGTTGAATGTATGACCTAGTCAAGAAGCCATGGTAGTAAGGAAAATCAGATAATGTGGAGGCAGATGATACTTTAAAAAATAAATATCATTTGAATTCCCTTTCCACATGTGATAGTTCCCCTGCGGGTTCAATTCCTTCCATAATCCCCTTTCTGCTCAGATTTCAGCCTCCTTTGCCATTGGGGAACAGACTTGGACTTCAGTTCCACAAATCACGTGTGAGTGGCACTTTAATTCAAACAGAATTTTTTTGAGTTTCAATTCCAGAGATGAAGAATAGCTTATAAGACCGTAAACAACTATAAAAACTGAATGAAATGTTTAAAATATGTTTGCGGGCACTGGACAACCAGTATGTGGATAAATTCCTTGGAATAAGAGAAGCTTTGGAAGTGAGACCCATATTCACCCTAGATTACTTTACGAGGTTATTTTTCAATATAAGGTGGAGAGAAATATAGCCCAAGCAGAGAATGATATTCTTGATAGGTGAAGGAAGCAGATACTGGAGTTTGGGCTGCAAAAGGAGCTGAGATTTGGGGGACAGGGTATTAGAGATGAAGGAGTGGTAGACAAGGAACTTCCAAAATGTATATAAAATACTCCTCAGGTCCTTTGCCAACTGGTAAGCTCTAAATGCACAAGGTGAGATACCAAAAGGCCAAAAGAGAACAGCTAATAGAAGGCTGAGAATTGAATAGAGATTTCAGAGGTCAAGAACACAGGCCTGGCAAGGTGTAGTAGGTACTGGAGTTCTGACCCAGCCAAAGTGGATAAATCTTGTCATTTAAGTAGTGAACACTTAGACATTCAGTTGAAACCCCAGAAAGGCCATGCTTTAGGGGTAGGGAGTCATTAAGACATGCACTCTAGGATTATGTACTAAACTGAAATAGACCAACACTTAAAAAAGCCACAACAAAGCATCAAGATCTACGAGATTTTTCTGGCAACTTATCTGTCTTCCTAAGACTCAACACTGTTTAAAAAAAAGAACATAATCTAGATACTCTATAATATAACATTCACAATGTTCAGCATACAATAAAAATTACCAAACATTAAAACAAAACAAAACAACAACAACAAAAACAAAAAACAGGAAAAGTGATAATCAAGAAATAAACAGTCTCAGAAATGATTTAAATATTGTAATTAAGAGACAAGAACTTCAAAATAATTATAATTAATTTGTTAAAGAAAATGGAAGAAAAGATGGACAAAATGGATGAAAATACGTAATATTTCAGTACAGAGTTAGAATATACAAAAATGGGTCATCTGGAAATTCTAGAAATGCAAAATATAGTACCTTAAATTAAGAATCCATTGAATGAGCTTTAACAGCAGACTGGGCATAACAGAAGACAGGATTGGTGACCTTGAAGACAGGTCAATAAAAAATATTCAAACTGAAGCACATAAAGAGAAAATAATAAAATGAAAATTAGAACAGAGAAGAGAGCATAAAAGAGATGTGGACCACGGTAAAAAGGTTTATTATATGTGTGATTAAAGTTCCATAATGAGGAGAGAGAGAATAAAATGGAGTCTACATTGAAGAAATAATATCCAAGAACTTACCAAATCTGATGAAAGACATCAAATTTTCAAGAAGCACAATAAAACCCAAGATGGATAAATGCAAAGAAAACCATATCTAGGCACCTGATAGTCAAACTACTGAAGATGACCGGTAAAGAGAAAGAGAGTTCTGTGAAGAGGCAGACATGGCCTGGAGATCCATTTTGCTGGTGTAGTCACAAGCAAAGGCCATGTGTTCTGCGGTCAGTTGTGATGGCAGCAACTTTCCAGTTGTTCCAGAGACAGTGTGGCCTCTACCAGAGCAGTTCTGTGGTATGTGATTCTGGATGTTACTTCTGGAAGCTTAACCTAGAGCTTGCTTCTCTGTACCTTCTAAAGATTTTGTGAGCTCTTTAAAATCCTTTAGTTAATACTTTCTGCTTAAAATAACTAGGGTGGATTCTGCTGTGTACCACTAAAACCTCTGACACACAGGTGTCTGGGTCCTGCCATGCTATGCTAACTGGCCTGCTTGTTGACTGCAGGTTAAAGATGAACAGGAGCAGAACCAGTAATGACTCTTCACTCCCCTTGTCCAAGGTGGAATTGATCTTGCAGCACAGAATCCTGTATTGGATCACTTTTGTGGCCAAGGGGATCACAAAAGCTTATCCATCAGTCACATCGCCTAAGTGACTAGATGCAAGGGAAAGGATGCTTTCACCACTAATAATAATCTATCAATGTCCATAGGTGTTATGTATTTTTATTTGTACTTCTGGCATCATCTTAAGGGGTGTTTTCTTGGTAATGGG
>NW_007727142.1:69466-90160 GCF_000696425.1 Galeopterus variegatus | reverse complement strand
TGTTATGTATTTTTATTTGTACTTCTGGCATCATCTTAAGGGGTGTTTTCTTGGTAATGGGCGATATAGCAAGTTGCTTGTTGGGCAATAGTGATCCTCACGTAATATGTTTCCTTGATCAGAGAAGGAAAAACACAACATAATTAGAAGATATTGGATGTCCAGTTTACCATGAGAGCTGATATAGCAAGTTGCTTGTTGGGCAATAGTGATCCTCACGTAATATGTTTCCTTAATCAGAGAAGGAAAAACACAACATAATTAGAAGATATTGGATGTCCAGTTTACCATGAGAGCTGGCAAGGATTCAGTAGTTTTTGCATTTTAAGATATTTGTTCATGAGTAACATGGTGTGGTCGACTGTGCCATGCACCATGGCATAATCAGTGTTAGCGATGAATCCCTTGCATTACTGGCTCCCTGTAGTCTCTGCAGTTGGGGGCACTCACGGAGAAGTTCCCTGTGGTTAACCATGGATATAACATCAGCAGAAGCAAGAGAGCTCTGAGGGACCATAGGCAACAATGCCAGAGTGATTTTTGGTCACAGCAGCAGATGGCATTTTCTCTATGCAGCTATATTGTGCTATCTGTGACTTTTGGCAGGTAGCTAATTGAAATTCCATGGGGCTTGGGGACTTGATAAATGTACATATTAGTTCCAGGTAGAATATTCCAAGTAGGCCTACTCTTAAAATGTCTTAATTTTTAAAGCATATTTGTCTGCATTGGGGTCTATTTTATAAGTTTAAAAGAGGCTATACTTTTTAATGTTCTTTATAATGACAGCCTTATATTTCAGAGGCAAGTCATAACAACATCTCACAAGATGTTTTGCAAATGAGAATACTTGGTCTGGAATATAGATGTTTGTATTTTACAGTGACTTTATGCAATAAAATTTCAGGCAACCATAATCTCAAGTCCTGAGCAATTTAAGAGGGGAAGTCACAACTTGGAGTTGGAAAGCAAGTATTTTTTTAATACCTGTTAAAAATAAGTACATAGTTATTAAAACATTTTTAAGTGTGTCTGATGGAACAGAATAGAGAATCCAGAAGTAGATCCACACATCTAAGGATGGTTGATTTTCAACAATGATACAAAGTCAATTCAATGGAACAAGGCTAGTCTTATGAAAAAATGGTGTGAGCCGTTGAATATCCAGATGCAAAAATAAATGAATCTTGATACCTACTTCATACCCTACATAAAAATGAACTCAAAATGGAACATAAACCTCCATGTAAAATGAAAACTACAAAACACAGGGAAAGACAACATAGGAGAAAATCTGCCCCTACCACCCCCAGCCATCAGACTGATCTTATAACATGTCCGTTTCCTACCAAAACCTTGAGAGGGATTTCCAAGACCAGCAGGAAGGATGGACAGAAAAGTCTACACCAATGCCCTTCACGTTTGTTTTTCAGAAATTGCACAGTCTGGTCTTGAATGAATCAGAACTTACTCATACACGCCATACCTGGCTGCAAGCTGAGAAATGTAGTCTATTTCAGGTGTTTGATGCTCAGCCAAAATTCAGAGGTTATTACTGTGGATGAGGGGAGAATAAATAACAGGGACAACTAGCAGTTGTCCTTACCTTCTCTCAGTCTCCATCTACTCTTCCTCCTCTCCACCCCCCACTGTTGTACTTGCTATCTGATTGCCAAATGTTTGTGAAATAGATAAATGAAACTTTGCTTTAGAAACTAATAGGTTAAAACATGTCATTGTTGTTTTTACAGGTCAGACATGGCTGAATATTGGTAATTTCATGTGGCACAACCTAGAGGGTAGATAAGTATAAGGTGTGCAGGCTGCTTGTACATAACGAATAGTGATATATTAACAGTGGAACTTTCTCGAGCGATCTGCTCTTTCCCTGTGGTGCTCACACCGCTCTCCTTCTGTTCATCCCCCGTGTTACATTTATTACATCTGATGTAAATGTTTGTTTGTATGTCTGTCTCTTATTGGACTCTTAAGCATAAGAAGGGAAGAGTCCATTTTTTACCCATCCTCATAACACTAATAATGCCTAACACCAATCCTAATCCATAATGGGTACTGAATAAACACCAGCATTAACTTAATGTACCTTTGAATACATTGTATTTGTTTCAAATCGACTTTGTAAAAAAATGCTATAGGAGGAATGTTGTATACCCATTTATGTTCTCTGATAATCTACTTGTGTTTCAAGTTGTTCATATCTGGCTTTGATTTTTTTATGGTTTTAAAAAGATTGCATTGTAAAATCTGTTCATGGCATTAACTCATCTAAGTCTATTTGAGATAATCTTGTAGTTCTCATAACACCGGAGCTCATTCTAGTTTCTATATATGCCTTTCTTTTACTAGAAACTCAGAGGGCAGATCTGTCTGCTTTTTGTAGTTTGCCCTTTACCCTGGCATTGTTTGATTGGGAAAACTTTAGGCAGTGAGAGAGGAAATAATTGGATAGAAATACCCAAGATCTGATTCCTTGCTCTTTGCTACAGATGGCACAGGTAATGTTTTATCAAAAGAATTTCGAGGTCAGGGTTGATAATTTGCAAATGGACAGATAATATCTTTTTAATGTGTCATTTCTTTTCATAGCACTCTCTGGGCAGTAATGGAGAAATTAGATATATTAATTATTGAAGGAAATCTCTGTTTTGATGTCCTTGGTATTCATGTACATTTCTACCTAGTGGAGCATTTAGTACTGTGAGCACAGTGACCTCTTGGCATTCATTACCAGGCTGATTCTAACCAAACGAATTCCAATTAGAGTATTTTCACTGCTACTTGAGAAAATCTACTACTCGAGAAAATCTCCATTTTATAAATGTCTAAAATAACGTATATCGAGTTTCTCCTATATTGTCTCATCACGACAAATGTTTCATTTGGTTATAGTGGCTTGCTGGAAGTTCTTTTTGTGAGTGAGAGAGGCAGACTAGTGAGAAGACAAAAAATGAGAAAAACGATCTGTCAGTGCCTGAGGCATTTACAATAAAAAGAATCAAATTTCTAGGCATGAAAGGACCATAAGAGACATGTTAAAAGTGATTCTTCTGGGCTCTGTGCCTATTTCTTTACTTTCACAAGAGATGGAATTTGTAAAATACATATGTTGAATGCCTGAGTATTTTAAAGTGACACAGGTTGCTTGTTACTAACATACTTAGTGATTATTACAAGAATTATTTTTCTTTGCATATGGCATAATTCATTCATTTACTCACTTGACAAATAGTTTTTGTGCACCTACCTTGTGCCAGGCACTGTGATGGCACTGGGCATACTGAGATGAATAAGGTGTCTTCGAGTGTCTCAGATTCCAGTAGAAGAGACATACACATAAACATTTAGTTATCGTGGGTGTGGTGAATGCCACGGAAGAGATATATACATATATGTATATAAAAATTATAGGAGCACAGAGAAGTTTGCATAGCTTAGAAGAGGAAGGCAGTGTAATAAACACTGGAAGAGGCAACCATTTGAACAAAATTCTAAAGAATGGTGTTTGTTAGCTTGGTAAAATGAGAAGTGGGAGGACATTCCAGACATTGGGGACAGTTGTGCCAGTCTTCCACAGATCAGAAACAACACAGTGTACAAAAGCAGTTTGGTGTTTCTTCTTCTTAAAGTGTGGGTCAGAGAGTAATGAGAGAAGGGCTAGGGAGCTAGGTGTGCGCTAGATCTTGCAAGGCTTTGTGCAATGTCAAGGAGATGGAGTTTTAGTCTGCGTGTATGATGGGAGCCACTGAAAGGTTTTGGTAAAAGACAGACATGTTTTAAGGTCAGTCTGATAGCTGCGGGTGATAGGAACAGAGATGGATTTTGTGAAGAGAGGGCTAGGGGAGGGGAGGGCAGTCAGGTGTCTATTGCCATATCTGGGTGAAAGATGACAGTGGTCTGAACTAGAGTGATAGTAATAGAGATGGAGACGAAGTGGTAGAGGGATATTTAGAAAGTTAAGTGGGCAGAATGGAGTGAAGGAGAAGAAAGAGCCAAAGTTACCCAGGTTTCTGTTCTCATTCCTGGATGGATAAATTCATTCATTCATTTATTTATTCAACAAATATTTAGTGAGTGCTAGGTATATGCTAGCATTCTTCCAAGTACTAGGGAGTCAAACATGGAAAAGACTTAAAAATTTCAACTCTCATGGAGCTTAGTTACCAAGGGAAGTTAGGATGACTAACAAGATAAATAAGTAAACTATATAGTTTAAGAGAGTGATAAGTACTTTGGTGAGTATTTCTTATTTTATTTTATTTTTTGATGGGTCTGGTCAGTACAGGGATCAAACCCTGGACCTTGGTGTTATCAGAACCGTGCTCTAGCCACCTGAGCTAACTGGCCAGCTCTTGGAGAGTGATAAGTACCAGGAACAAAAATATTAAGCAATGAAAAGGATACAAAGTTGTGGGGGCAGGGGGTTGTAATTTAGGTCGACTATCTTTAGAAGGCCTTATTGAAAAGATGGCAGTTGAGTAAAATCCTGAAAGGGATGAGAAACCAAGCTATGTGTTTAGAGAAATGTATTCTAGGCAAAAGAATCAGCAAGTGCAAAGGCCCTGCCTGTTGTATTTGAGGAACAGCAACTAGTACTGTGTGTTGGAGTGAGAAAGGGATGATAAGGTCTGATTTAAACAGTCTAACTGGATCCCTCTGACCATTGGTATGAGTGTAGACTAAAGGAGGAAGCTGGCAGACCCATTAGGAAGACCCCATTTAGTTTTGTCTGTATTTGAACTTTTGCGAGTAGAGTCAGATAGTATGTTATTGTATTGTGTGTGGCACATTTCCCTCAATATTTTGTTGTGTGTGGCTGTAGCATACCACAATTTATTGATCTGTTTTGCTGTTGATGGTCGTTTGGAGTTATTTGTACTTTAGAGTTATTAGAACAATGTTGCTGTGAACATTCTTAGACATGTTCTCCAGTGCACACATTTCTGCAGGCTCCATACCTAAGAGTGAGATTTCTGGTTCATAGAGTATCTGTATCTACAACTTTGCAAGATGCTACCACACTTTTTCCCCCAAAAAAGTTTACAGTTCCACCAGCTATATATAAAAGTTTATGGTTTACAGTTCCACCAGCTGTGTATAAAAGTTCCCATTGTTCCCCATCCTTGCTAATGTTCGCATTCTTAAACTTTATTTTTTAAACCAATCTGGTGAATGTGTTGTGGTATTTTGTTGTAGTTTTAATTTGCAGTTCTCTGATTTCTAATTAAGTTGAGGGTCTTTCAGCATGTTTAATGGCTATTTGGATTTTTTCTTTGTGAAATTTCTTGTTCAAGTCTTTTGCCTCCCCCCCCCCTTTTTTCTCTTGGGTTGTCTGTCTTTTTCTTATTAATTTTTACTTGTTCATATTTTTTGGATATTAGCTCTTTGTGTGTTATATGCATTTCAGGTATGTTTTATTACTCTGTATCTCTCATTTTCATTCTCTTAATAGCATCTTTCTATTAAAAAAGTTTTAAATCTTTGTCTTTTATGGTTAGTTCTTTTACAATTTGTGTAAGAAATCTTATCCTACCTTCAAAGTCTTGAATCTATTTTCCTTTTGATATTCTAAAGCCTTTTTTATTTTGGCTCTGATACTCAGGCCTATGATCCAACTGGAATTGCTTTTCTTTAATGGTATGAGGTAAAGGTCCAATTTTATTTTTTATCATAGGAATACACAGTTGTTCCAGCACTTTTAATTGTCCTATGATCCAACTGGAATTGCTTTTCTTTAATGGTATGATGTAAAGGTCCAATTTTATTTTTTATCATAGGAATACACAGTTGTTCCAGCACTTTTAATTGNGTAAAGGTCCAATTTTATTTTTTATCATAGGAATACACAGTTGTTCCAGCACTTTTAATTGTAAGGTCTTTCCTTTCCTACTGCTTTGCAGTTCCATCTGTGCCATAAGCCAAGTGTCTGTAATTGTGTGGATCTATTTCTGGACTCTCCATTCTGTTTCATTTGTCTATATGCAACCCATGGGCCAATGCTATCCTGCATTAGTTACTACGTCTTTGTAATAAGTGTTGATTTATGATAGAGCAAGTCCTCCTACCTTGCTCTTCTTCTTCATAAGTGTCTTACTAATTCTTGGACCTTTGCATTACATTTTAAAAACTGTTTGCCAAGTTCTAAAAAAGAAATCCCGTTGAAGTTTGTTTAAAATTGTAACAAATATACAGATAAGTTTGGCAAGAATGGAGAACTTCACAAAATAAGGAACTTGGTATATGTTTTAACTTACTTAGGTCTTCTTTAATTTTCATTTTTCTCATAAAGTTTTATTGTTTCTTTGCAGAGATCTTATACATCTTTTGCTAGATTTGTTTCTAAGTATTTGGTGTTTTTGATGCTTTTGAAAATGGTATCTTTAAAAAAATTATATCTAATTTTTTTGCCAGAACATACAAATACGATTTATATTGACTTTAAAAGCAACTTTGATACACTAATAATATATGTTAACATAATATATTAATTCTAATAACTTGTATCAATTCTAATAATTTGTCTGTATATTATGTTAGGTTGTCTATGTACAGCCTATTACTATCTATGCATGACAAATTGGCTTCTTTCTTTTAAATGCATATACCTTTATTTATTTTTCTTGATTTACTGCACTGGCTAGGACCTCCAATATACTATTGAATGGAAGTGTTGATTAGGGCCATCTTTGCCTTGCTCCTAATCTCAAAGAGAAAGTTTTCAGATTAAGGAAGTTTTCTTTTATTTCTAGTTTGCTAGAAGTATATGTATGTATGTATGTGTATATATTACTATTATTAAATACTTTTTGTTTCTATGCTTACCCTCCTTTCTGTATTTCTTCTCTATTTTATACCCTATGCTTTATTCAGGAGAGTTTCTTCTAACCTGTTTTACAGGTTATCAATTCTTTCTTCAGCTATATCTAATCTGCCATTAAACCCATCCACTGAATTCTTAATATTGGCTATTGTAGTTTTCTGTTCTAGAATTTCTATTTGCTCCTTTTCAAAATTTTAAATTTCGGTGTTCATAGTTTCCAATTCCTTGCTTAAAATGATAATTAAGCGCAGCTTTTATCTCCATGAACATGGTAAGCATTGTTGTTTCACTGTCTGTGATAATTCTTGCAGATGCCTTTTGTTTTTGTTGATTCTGACTCATGTTGTTTCTCTTCATGTACCTTGTGCTTTGATTATTTACTAGACATTAAATTAAAATGCTCATAGAAATAATTTGATTCCTAGGGGATATTATCCTCTTCCAGAGAACATGCTACATCCTATGCCGCATGCCTGAAAGCATTTAGCTCATGTTGTTTCTCTTCATGTACCTTGTGCTTTGATTATTTACTAGACATTAAATTAAAATGCTCATAGAAATAATTTGATTCCTCGGGGATATTATCCTCTTCCAGAGAACATGCTACATCCTATGCCGCATGCCTGAAAGCATTTAAAGTTTAGGACCAAGGCTTCAGGATTTTTGAATTGCTCAAATTATCCAGAGCCGCAGCCCAGAGCAGAGGGTGTTTCACTCAAATCTTGGTGAATCTAAGCTCAATCCCCTGCTCCTCCAGCCCTTGGGATCTAATGCTGCTTCTAGTCAAATGCCCTCAGGGCAAAAGAAGACTCCCACTGGTGCAGCCCTTCAAAATCCTTATTTTCTAACATTTTTCCAAAGCACTGTTTCTCCTCCCCCGGTTGGCAAATGCCCCAAAGCTCACTCCTCAGTTTTTCACAAAAGAATTAATGATTTTGAGTAGCTATCCAAATTCCCAAAAGGAAATCTTCACTTGTCGCATTAATTTCTTACTATCTTGTGAGCTCTTTAAAGGGTTAATATTAACTAAAAAATTGGGGGGGGGCTAATTACTTTTTAGTTATTTGGCAGAAAGTTTGGTTTGAAATCCCTAATCTATCATTTAAAAAAAAAATTTAATTATGATTTTAAAAAGTGAGTCAATTAAAAAGAAACAATACCCACAGATTATCTGTGGATCTGGTTATGACAGGACGTGCTAATGCCTGAAGTTTAGCAAACTGAAATCCCTAATCTATCATTTAAAAAAAAAATTTAATTATGATTTTAAAAAGTGAGTCAATTAAAAAGAAACAACACCCACAGATTATCTGTGGATCTGGTTATGACAGGACGTGCTAATGCCTGAAGTTTAGCAAACACTGGTGTAATGGATAGAACCAGAGGTGCTAGTCATGTTGACTTGATTCATGCCTTATCTAGATCACTTATGAGCTTGTTAACATCGAACAAGTAACTTACCCCCTCTAAGAGAAATAAAATAGAGAAATAAAAAGCCTAACTAACTGTGATATTGTGAGTATTAAAAGAGCTCATGTGTGTAAATCACATGGCACAATCCCTGGCATTCAGTAAATGCTTCATAGCATTTACTTATTATTTTTCCTATTTGTGAATCAGGGAGAAAAATGGTGATAGTGTATTTAGATCAATCACTATTCTCCTTGATTATGACAAAACATTAGCCTAATTTGGAACATTCTCGGTAGGTAAGAACTGTAAGTATCAGGAATAATCATCTTACCTCAAAGAAATACAGAGTGATTTACAGTAGCTCCCTAAATTCTCAAAAGGACTTTTTGCATGAAATAGTCAGCCCTTCTGTGGACGGTCCTTCAGGTGTGCACTGCCCAACTCATAATGGGTTAGATTTTCCATTATGGTCTATGCAAATAGCACTACCCCCTTGTGCTGTGGTGTGCATTCATTGACCCTGGACAACTACATGCAGTAACCCTGAGAATAGTCTTCAATAATGAAATATTCTCAATATGTTTGCAATATTTATTTGCAAACCAAAATTGGACTTAAGGTACCTGTCATAATTAGTCCTAACAATTGTTGCTTCTTAAGAGACTTTCTTGAATTCTAGTTCCTGCCCCAGCTTTACCTATCTTTGTAGACTTGAACAAATCACGTAATATTCCCAGGACTCAAATTTCTTCATCTGTCAAAGAAGAGAGTTGGACTAAATTATTTCCAGCTCTAAAATTCTGTGATTTGCATATAAACTGCAATTTTAGTATCTCTGTAGTAGATTTGCATCTTTGAGTGAATTTCTGTTATTAGCTGGGCAGTTTGGAATTTGTGTTTATAGACTGATAATTAGAATGAAGCATTTTCTGTTTGTCATATTAACAAAGCATACATATTCTAGAACAAATGTGTGACATTTAAAATAATGGGCTTAGTCTGACCTAAAAGGCCTTTTCAAAGTCTGTTTCAACACCATAATTATCTGTGTATAAATGACCATATTATAATTATCTGTGTATAAATGACCATATTGGATATGCCTTCTTAGTACACATTATATCAAATAGCTGAAAGAAAAGTCCTCATCAGTATTAATGGGAACCATTTTGTGTGTCTGAATGGAGTTTCAGGTATCCTAATGTGACATTTCATGCACAGTCTTAAAGTTGGCTCAATGGTATAATGAGGCAGTTTTGAATGTGAACCCAGTAAATTTCTAGGGCCTCATCCTGACCTGATAAGACTCTAGAAAAGCTTCAAGTCAGATAAATAATTTACAAGTAAATATCACCATCTTACATGTTAATCCTTTAATTTAACTAAATCGGTTTACTTTTTTTTTTGGAGAAGTTAGGCATTCTTTAAAAAAAAAAAGAAAGAAAAGAAAGCCTGTCAGGAATCTATATGTATAATGGTAATTCTTTGATTATAAAGTGAATAGATGCTCAGGCCATGAACTTCTTTCGGTACTGACAAGTACTGCTGATGATGTACATAGGTGATTCTGTCTGGGACTTCCATTGTAGGAGAAATGCTTACCACAGTATATACTTTTTCCAAGTCATCATGACTACTTACATTTTTCTAAAGCAATAATAATTTCTCCAGAGATTTTTTTCTTCAATTTAAATTTTCCCCATCAAGAATCTTTTACAAAATACTTTGAATAAATATAAGCAACTACATCTCTGACTTCCAGCTGTCACCAAAGGTCTCCAAAGAATGTACTTTGATTATAAAACTAGATTGATGGGGATTTGAGTAAAAAAGAGACTCCAAAAAGCCGCAGAACTGTTAGGCCCCTTTGTTCACATAAATTCCCTAGTATGAAGCCATGGAGACGTGTTAATACCATAAAGTTCTTTCTTTCTTTTTTGAAAAAGGAAAAGCCTAATTACTACGTAGAAGCAAATGGCATGGATCCCACTCATGCATACAGATGCTCTGAATGGAAACCGCTTATATCCTCTAAATCTAAACAATATAACAATCACAATTTAGTTATCTTCCTTAATTTTACAAAAAACTTTGGCATATTTTTCATATTTGTCATCAAAGAGATCTTCTATGAGAGAGGACAAATTATTATCCCTAAGCCGAAGATAATGACATCGAGTCACAGGAAATCGGCCTGCCAGAAGTGACGTAGCTCACTGGCATTTGATTTGGAATTAGAATCTGTTCTGCAGATTCTTAGCAAAGCCATTTCCAAAGACTTACAGGATCACTTGTGCAGAGGTAGGAATAAAAGGGAAAATGCTGCTAGAGAAAAAGAGAAAAGTGAGAAAGTGTTTCTTCTTCCTCTTCTTCTTTTTCCTTGTTCCTTTCCCTCCAGCAGTCTTGCCAAGGCAAAGTGAGTTTGCCTTGTTTGTCCCAACTGTATGCACGTTTCATGACTTTCTCCTTTCTTCTTGAAATCTGATTCTTGCTTCTGAGAATCCTTGCTGTCCAAGTTTTTTCTGGTGTGTGGCCACTCGTCAGACTCACTTGGACCACAGCAGTAGTCCCCGCATTGATTCCCCCAACGCCAGATTTGTGATACGAAATCCATCTTCCAAACAGCCACCAGAATAATCTAACTGAAGCAAATCATCTGACCATGCTAAACTTCCCTGCTTAAACTTTGGTGAATGGCTGCCCATGTCTCTTGGCAGTGGTTGTCAATTCCTTCAGACCCAATGCCCCCTATTTGTAGTGAATCCTCTATGGTATCTCTTTAACTCTCCCAAAATGAAATTCATAGAATATACAGTCACCTACACACATAACTTGAAAATAAAATCAATACAATGTCCTAAAATAATGTGTATTTCAATGTGTAAATGTTTGGGCATGACATTACAGGAAGACACAATGGTCAGATGCTTGCACTTATGTGCGAAATCACAGTGACTGTGACAGCTTCAGGTGCAGATGGGTCCAGGTGTTTGTATTCATGACTCACATCCATGAGCATGTTGCTGTCAGTGTCATAATTTTCTAAAATGGAAAAATTCAGGGATATAGTCTATAACACTATATTTTCATACTTTAATGTACAAATCTCCTGGAGATCTCCTTAAGCTGCAGATCCTGGGGTGGAGCCAGAACTTATGCATTGCTAACAAGCACACAGGTGATGCTTATGCTGCTGAGCCATGGACCACATATTAAATATAGTCAGATCCTAGACTAGGGGGACTTCATTTGTATCGAGAGGATAATGACATTTAGGGACATTACAGTAAAATCCCATACAAGACTTCATGAATTCTAGCTTGCAGTGCGGGGTCATCTATATGTTGTAGTAACTGCTATCCTGGAACATAGCCATGGAGGCCAGAATCCTTAGGCTCTGAGCCCAGAGAAGGACTTCATTTGTATCGAGAGGATAATGACATTTAGGGACATTACAGTAAAATTGTAAAGTCCCATACAAGACTTCATGAATTCTAGCTTGCAGTGCGGGGTCATCTATATGTTGGAGTAACTGCTATCCTGGAACATAGCCATGGAGGCCAGAATCCTTAGGCTCTGAGCCCAGAGAAAGAGCTGAGAAGCTGCAGAGAAAACACTATCCCTTCTCTGAGGAGTCGGGCTGTGGTTGGAATATTTTTTAGAGGATACAATATTTTTCAGGGGATACAGTGTAGCGAAGTGGATCCTGCTGAGCCTAAACTGAGCCTATAATCTCCTGTCATACATCTATTCACATATTCCAGTGCCTCAGACAGATGCACGAAAGGTAATGATGGAGGGATGGCACAGTGTCTGGGTCCTTCAAATCAGGAATAATAAGCATGACATTTCTGTAGGGAACGCAGAATCACTATGGCATAGAAAGACTGGAGGGAATGCAGGGCTGGCTAGCACTCTATGGTGTGGAGGCTTTGTGAGCATCAAGAGAGGGCTTTCAAGGAGAACTTCTGTAAGAGCAGCTGCAAATTTAGTGGGTGCAAAGTAGAGATGGCAGATCCTTCCCTGAGGTCTGGTAAGAGAGAGGCAAGTGCCTGTAGACACATACTTGTTAGTATGACCTCTGTTAAGCCCTAAGAAATACTCTGGGGACACTTAATAGTGGGAGGAGGTGAGCATCATGAGGTAGTAAAGTCTGTGCACAAATACTAATGTTACTTCATTTGTAGTCATGTTGCTTTGCCCCCCACAGATTTGTCACCTCTCTTCCCCTGGGTGACAGAGCCACAAAGGATTACTCAAAGCCCGTCTCTTCTGAGCAGTGAGAAGCCCTGAAGTGATTAACTTCCCAGAACCCTTAAGAGAGAGGCATACCTTTCATTTGGGAAATTAACCATGAATTGGGGTTCCTTTCCTGTATTTATTCTCCAGCCCTGAAAGTTACAGCAAGAGACATAGGTGGGGTTATAGTTTAATAATATAGGCTGGTAACTTTCAGTGAAACAATCCAGATGATATTCTATTAGGCAATTAAGTGATCCACCAACAAAAGCTTGATCTTAGCAAACATTCTCTTCTTACAGCAATTTCCCAGTATCTTTACATATCAATCAGTAACTTGTTTGTCTTTGAACCAGCAGCCTTGCTGTGTTACAACTCCTTCTCTTACAACAGAGACTCAATAGCCTGGGGAAAATTTCCTGTTTTTTGTAAGATCAATATTTGAAATGACAAGGCTTTGGAAAACCAGGCCCTGTGAAGCACATTTGCTTTATAGTATACTCCACACAGTCACAGATTGAAGAAGTCTGGGGACACTGGGGGTATATTGTTATTTACTACTTACTGATAATCATCAAATACTTCCTTCACTGTTTTCCCCTATATATATCATGCCTGTTATCACCATAATATATACTTTTAACCCATCTTCATCTCTTTTAGTTTGATACCTTCTATATCATGTCTGTATATGACTCCTATCAAAATTTTCTTCCTGATCCTTATAAAATGCTGATCTAGAATCATAATTTGTGGTACAGAATGCAAATCTTTTCTTCACCCTTTGTTCATAACCAGTTGTTTACTTCTCACATTCTCTAGCTTCTTTCAAAGTCCTTATCTCACATTAGAAGAAAAAATGAATACACCTGTTATGTCTCCAAGACTTCAATTCATTTTTTAATTGACAAATAATAATTGTGTGTATCCTTGGGGTACAAAGTGATGTTTTGAGACATGTATTCATTGTGGAATGATTAAATCAGGCTAATTAACATATTCATGACCTTACCTCCTTATCACTAGGCTTCAATTTGTGAGAAACGTTTTTAAGGTTGAAAAGATACATTCTGGATTTCACTGTTTCATGCTTTCCCAATGAATGAGCAGGAGTGTGGGGGCTGGTATGCTTGATTCAAGGCCAGCTCTCCTTGAACTTTGATTGGATCCTCCAGGAAGATAGATTCCCCACATCAGGCTTACATTCTGCTGCCCTGTCCTCCACAATAAGCTGCTGTACATTCACTTGGGCATGGCACTGTGCATCCTACTCCCTGGGACAGGGGATTCTGCAACTTCATCAGAAGATCTGAGTGTACCCCACCTGGGGAGAGTTTTATACCTGATACATAGTTAAGGCATTATAATTTCCCCTTTTACTTATTTATGTCAAAGATAATTGGCAGTAGTTTCATACTTTTTCTTTTTGACTTTCATGCAGGATACTTCATTCCATTCATCCAAGAACTACACTTCATCTTCCACAAACCAGAGATGTAGACAAGAATTACCAAGGCTTTCTCCTCCATCAAGGAGACCAGCTTGTGTTTAGAACCCATTTATTAGTCTTTACCTCCTGCACGTGCTCTGCTTGTCCCTGAGGTTGCTCCAAGATTATTCTGAAGTCTGTAATTGAGCCACAGCTCTTGTCTTCTCAGAGCTATCTTATAATTGACCCTGTTATTAACCAGCTTAGCATCAGCCCTGCCTTTTGGGCTTGGGTTGGAGGAGAGGGAATGGAAAAGAAGAATGAAATAAAACAAAGAATGAATTAATATAATTTGATTTACTCTAAGGAGGCAAAAGGGATGTAAGGCACCTGGGATTTCCATGCTGAAGTGGCTAGGGGAATAGAGAAACAAGAAGAGCTGTTGTGACAAAATCATTAAGTTTGCTTTTAAGGCATGTTGCTTAATTGATAGTTATAACTCTACATAAAAATATTCAGCAGTCACATTTTATCTGATTTCAGTATAATAAAAATAGATATATTATGAGCTACTCATATAGTAGTGAATTATTATCTGAGTACAAATAAAACCCTCAAAGTAGCTAATTAACCCTAAAAGTCTGCTTCATTAATTCCATTAGTTGATGAAAGTGAGGGTGATGGTACTTATGCTGAGACAGTGAATGGATCAATTGCATGAAGGCAATATGTTGTAAATGTTTACAGTGCTTGATTATTATAAACATTAAGCAATTATTTGTATAATTTTCTCTCATACATTTTTATCTGAAATTAAACCCAACCTAGATTGCTCATTTTTCTCAGGAGCTGTTTCCCCAGCATTAATCTATGAAGCTATGAAATGCTGAATGAAATTCAGGAGCTATCCTCTAACAGGGTACACACATGTGATTTCTGTCTACCAGTATATCAGTTTTTACCTTATTTATTTATTTATTTTTAATTTTATATATATTTATTTTGTGGGGTACATTGTGTTGTTTCAATACATGCATGTACTGCACAATGAATCACTTAGAATAGGTAACATAGTTTTGTACCCATTAGTACATTCACTAAGAATGCTTTCACTAATAGGAAAAGTATCCCCCCACCAACAATGCCGATAGATAGAATCAACATATATATGTAATGTATATGTGCCAGAAGTCTGTGCTAGAAAGAGTTGAGTTATGTTTGTATTGTCATCAAGAAATTTGAGAAATTATCCTTCTGAATAAACTGGCTTTCTCATGCTTGCTAACAAAAGCTACTTTTGTATGGATAGCCAAAAGTGGTATCACTTGTCAAAAGTGATAACAATCCAAACCTTTAAGATCCCCGGTTCACCTATGAATGGTTCTTTTTATGGACATTTCTCAGTTGTAGGCTTCATCTGAGCCACGTGAGTACAGCTTTAATGGCTGGAGTTATCAGAATCAAGGACTATGTTCCTCATACAAAATAAAGGTTCACCTATGAATGGTTCTTTTTATGGACATTTCTCAGTTGTAGGCTTCATCTGAGCCACTTGAGTACAGCTTTAATGGCTGGAGTTATCAGAATCAAGGACTATGTTCCTCATACAAAATAAAGTAATCTCCTTTGCTATTTGCTTCTGTCCTAAATGACACCAGGATCACCGTCACTTGTGTCCTCTCTTTAGCCCTGGTGTGAGACCTTGCACAAGGTCACACCCCCCTTCCATAAAAGAACACACCTAGGCAAACCACCTCCCTGGTTGTTTTCCATGTTGCTTCCTTGGGGCTATGTCACAAAATGTGCAAGTAAAATAAAACAATGCAGATTTACAAATTACTTTATATAAGAATGAAAGTTAAATGTTAATGTTTAGTGAGTTGACATTAATATTTTATTGCTTTTCAATAAATCTAAAATACTATATTCACATATCTCCTTATGATTCTAATCGAAGAGACATACATAAGTATTAAAAATCCAACAGCTTAGCCATATAGTTATGCAATCTTATATCTTTTGCTTGAAGACATGCCTAAAAAGAATATTCACAAAAGAAGAAAAATGTGCCTCTTACATAGAGTATTAGTGTAGTAGGTTCTGCTTTGTTCAGTTATTTACTTCCCCTTTCAGCTGAAGTACTTTCAAAAGGTGACTTAGCCTGACTATCACCTAAAGCAGAGCCCAAGAAAAGGGCTTGTGTGCAGGTAATTTATTTTGGAAAGTGACCTTAAGGAAGAAAAAGGAGAGGCTTTGAGAGAATCAAACATGGAAGGAGGGAAAGCCATTCACAAAATGAATTATTGTTATGATCACCAGCATGGGCAACACTGTGTTCAGTCTGTGTTCATTCCCACTAGGTATCCCATGCAGAGCCAGAGAATGTGCCTTAGAACTATTTTTCCAAGGGATGGAAGACAGGGGCATGTATTCAACAGCTTCCATTCACCATTGGTCAAGGGTTACCCAACAGGGTATAAACTTTCTTGAATTTCTAGGTTTACATCATGCATTATAATGAACAGGTTTTTGCAAATATTTCACATGGTGGGGGGAGGGGAAGGGGAGGATGTGGATAGAGAAACCCTGAAGCAGAAAGTGAGAGATACATGGTGCAAATGAAGTGAGGTTTAATTGCTGCTGGGTCATGCCTATGAGCAGCTGGTTGCTACAGTAGCTGTAATTAAAAGACTGGCCAAGAGCCAACAGGTACATGAAAAGGTGCTCAATCATCAGGGCAATGCAAATCAAAACCACCATGAGATATCACCTCTCACTTGGCAGGATGGTTATTATCAAAAAGACAAGAGATTAGTGTTGGTGAAGATGTGGAGAAAAGGAAACCATTGTACACTGTTGGTCAGAATGTAAGCCAGTGCTGCCATTATGGAAAATGGTATGGAGATACCTCAGAAAATTAGAAATAGAACTACCATATGACCCAACATCCAAAGGAAATTAAATCAGAAGCATGCAGAGATATCTGCACTCTCATGTTCATTGCAGCATTATTCACAGTAGCCAAGATAAGGAAACAACCTAAGTGACCATTGGCAGATGAAAAAATAAAGAAATTGTGGTGTAGATACATGCAGTGGAATATTATTCAGCCGTAAAAAAAGGAACCGTACCTCTTGAAACAATATGGATACCTTGTGGGCATTATGTGAAGTGAAATAAATCTGACAGAGAAAGACAAATATTGCATGATCTCACTTATATATGGAATTTAAAAAATGTTGAACTCATAAAAGCAGAGAGTTGAATGATGGTCACCAGTGACAAGTACATAGGGAATGGGTGTGGGGGGGATTTTCGTCAAAGGGTACAAGCTTTCAGTTATAAGATGAATAAGTTTAGGGGATCTAATATATACCATGGTGACTATAGTTAACAATACTGAATTGTATACTTAAAATTTGCTTAAATGTTCTCACCACAAAACAAAACAAACAAAAAGGGTAGCTAAGTGAGGTGATAGATGTGTTAACTAACTCAACTGTGGTAATCAATTCACAAAATACATGAGTATCAAGTCATCATATTGTATATCTTAGATTAATGCAATTTTATTTGTTTGTTATACCTCTGTCAGGCTGGAAATTAAAAAAAAAAAGAGGTTGGTCAAGAGAATATGGGGTAGGACACAAGATGTCTGATACATCAGCTTATGAGTATCAAGTCATCATATTGTATATCTTAGATTAATGCAATTTTATTTGTTTGTTATACCTCTGTCAGGCTGGAAATTTAAAAAAAAAGAGGTTGGTCAAGAGAATATGGGGTAGGACACAAGATGTCTGATACATCAGCTAATAAAACAGAATCCAACAACACATTAACAAGATCATTCACCATGATCAAGTGGAATTCATCCCTGAGATGCAAGCATGGTTCAACACACACAAATTGATAAATGTGACATATCACATAAAAGAATGAAGGGAAAAAATCATATAATCGTTTCAATAGATGAAGAAAGAGTATTTGATAAAATCCAATACCACTTTGTGATAAACAACACTCAACTAACCAGGTCTAGAAGTAATGCACCTCGACGCAATAAAGGCCATATATGAGAAACCTACAGCTAATATACTTAAGGACAAAAGTTGGAGGCTTTTCCTTTAAGATCTAGAACAAGACAAGCATGCCCACTTACCCCACTCTTATTCAACATAGTACTGGAAGTTCTAGCCAATGCAACAAGGCAAAAGAAAGCAATAAAGGGCACTCAAATGAGAAAGGAGGAAGTCAAACTTTCCCTGTTTGCAGATGACATGATAATATACATAAAAAACCCTAAAGACTCTACCCCAAAATTACTAGAACTAATAAATGAATTCAGCATAGCGGCAGGATACCAAATCAACACACAAAAATCAATAGCCTTCCTGTGTGCCCATAATGAAACAGCTGAAGAAGAAATCAAGAAAGTAATCCCATTCACAAGAGCTACCAAAAGAGTGAAATACCTAGGAGTAAATTTAACCATGCAAGTGAAAGACCTCTATAATGAAAACTATGAAATATTGGTGAAAAAAATGAAGAGGACACAAATAAATGGAAAGATATCCCATGTTCATGGGTTGGAAGAATTAACATCATAATAATGTCCATGTTACCCAAAGAAATCTACACATTCAGTGCATTTTCTACTAAAATACCAATGACTTTCTTCATAGAAATAGAAAAAACAATCTTAAAATTTGTATGGAACCACAAAACCCCATATAGCTAAGCAATCTTGAACAAAAAGAACAAAGTTGGAGGCATCATACTATCTGACTTCAAAATATGCTATAAAGCTATCATAATCAAAACAGCATGGCACTGGCATAAAAACAGACAAATAGCCCAGTGGAACAGAATAGAGCCCAGAAACAAACCCATGCACTGAATGGTCAACTGATTTTCAACAAAGGTGGCAAGAATATACAGTGGGGAAAGAACAGCCTCTTCAATAGATGGTGCTGGGAAAACTGAATATCCACATGCAGAAGTTTGAAACTAGGCCCTTACCTCTCAGCATACACAAAAATCAACTCAAAATGGATTAAAGACCTAAACTTAAGATGTGAAACTATGAAACTACTAAAAGAAAACATAGGGAAAATGCTACATGACATGGGAGTAGACAATATTTTTTTTGAATGAGAACACAAAGGCACAGTCAACTAAAGCAAAAATACCAAATGGTACTACATCATACTGAAAAGTTTCTGCACAGGAAGGGATACTATCAACAAAATGATGATAACAACCTACAGAATGGGAGAAAGTGTTTGCAAACTATACATCAGACAAGGGGCTAATATTTAGAATATATAAGGAACTCAAACAACCCAACAGCAAAGAAACCAAAGGACCTGAATAGACATTTCTCAAAAGAAGACATACAAATGGCCATCAAGCACAGGAAAAAAATGCTCAAAATTGCTAATCTTCAGGGAAATGCAAATTAAAACCACAATGAGATATCATCTCACCCCAGGTAGAATGGCTATTATCAACAAGACAGAAAATAAGAAGTGATGGCAAGGATGCAGAGAAAAGGGAACCCTCCTACATTGTTGGTGGGAATGTAAATTGGTACAGCCATTGTGGAAAACAGTATGGAGGTTCCTCAGAGAACTATAAATAGGTCTACCTTATGATCCATTTATCCTACTAGTGGGTATATAACCAAAGGAAATGAAATCAATATTTCAAGAAGACACCTACACTCCCATGTTCATTGCAACAATATTCACAATAGCCAAGAGATGGAATCAACCTAATAAATACCCATCAATGGATTAATGGATATAAAAACTGTGGTATGTATACACAATGGAATACTATTCAGTTATAAAAAGAAATGATATCCTATCATTTGCAGCCACATGGATGGAACTGGAAACTGTCATGTTAAGTGAAGTAAGTCAGATATAGCAAGACAAATACCTCATGGTCTCATTCATATGTGGAATCTTAAAAAAAAAAAAAAGAGGGGGGTTCTCATAGAAGTGGAGAGTAGAATAATGGTACCAGAGGCCAGGAGGGGAGAAGGATGGTAGGAAGAAGTGGTGGACTAATGCATGCAAAACTATGCTATCTACCCTAAGTGAATCATTGTGCAGTGGGTGCATGTATTGAAACAATACACTGTACCCTGCAAAAATAAATATAAATAAAATTTTAAAAAATAAAAATAAAACCTAGACTCATTGGGGGAAAAAAAATAGTGAGGGAAAATGATTTAAAAGAGGTCAGGCTAATT
The DNA here is from genome assembly GCF_000696425.1 of Galeopterus variegatus. Classification (NCBI taxonomy): domain Eukaryota; kingdom Metazoa; phylum Chordata; class Mammalia; order Dermoptera; family Cynocephalidae; genus Galeopterus; species Galeopterus variegatus. The sequence goes on along the minus strand of NW_007727142.1, from coordinate 69,979 downwards.
AAATCCACAGAAATATACCACTATACTAGAATGTCTTAACTCATCCCTTCTCCCAAAAAACTAGCCCTCCAAAATCAGGTGCTGGTGAAGATGGGAAACACCAGAAATAATACATTGCTGATGGAAATGCAGAAGATACAGCCATTTTAGAAAACCAGTTTGACAATTTCTTATAAAGTCAAACATACACTTACCATATGACACACCAATTCTACTGAGTATTTATCCAAGTGAAATGAAAACTTACATTTTACATAACTTACGTTTTACACTGAATGTAAATGTATATAGCAGCTTAATTTGCACTCATGAAAAATTGGAAACAACCCCAATATCTTATGAGTGATGATTGGATAAACAAACTGTGGTGCATTAATACAATGAAATACTTCTTAAAGTATTCAAGGAATCAGCTACTAAGAAATGCAACGATGTGGGCCAGCCCGGTGGAGCACTCAGTAGAGTGCGGCGCTTGGGAGTGTGGCGGCGCTCCCGCCGAGGGTTCGGATCCCA
>NW_007727142.1:66741-68466 GCF_000696425.1 Galeopterus variegatus | reverse complement strand
CGCTTGGGAGTGTGGCGGCGCTCCCGCCAAGGGTTCGGATCCCATATAGAGACCGGTCCGCTCACTGGTTGAGCGCGGTGTGGGTGCGACACCGAGGGTTGGGATCCCATTGCCAGTCGCGGTACAGGCGCGACACCGAGGGTTGCGATCCCGTTACCGGTCACGAAAAAAGGCAAAAAAGGCAAAAAAAAAAAAAAAAAAGAAATGCAACGATGTGGATGAATCTCAAATGCATTATGCTAAGTGAAAGAAGCCTCCAAACCCAAAAGACTATACTGTATAATTCCTTTTATATAACATTCTCAAAAACGGAGAGCTATAGCAATAGAATATAGGGCTGAAGCCACTGCACTATGAGTGAAGGACTGACCAGTCTGGGAGAGATGGGAGATTATGGGCATTTTTTTTTTTTTTTTAGTTAAAGCTGAAGCTTTTATATTATATGAAAGCAAAGCTAAACTCTTTCAGACATCAATGAAGATCTCTAATCTGTTTTTCCATTGTTAATACTTTTTTGTAAACTGGAAAGAATGGCATAGTCATTTGTGTTCAACTTAGTTCTAATACTATTAGGTGTCCATTAACAGGCTATAGGCTGAGGATAGGTATAAAAAGCTGAATAACACACAGTCCTTACCCAGAGAGCCCATTGTCTCATAGGGAATGTGACTTTAAAATACATAATTTCAATTCAGTGTGATTAATTCTATAAGCATGTGTCCTGGATATGGTGGTGACGGCATGGACAAAATGATTGTCTTGTGTTGGCTGGGTCTGGCAAGGCTTTATAGAGGAAGAGATGCTTGAGCCAAGTCTGGAAAAGTAAATAACAATTTGCTATTACAGTGAGAGGTGGGTATGTGTGGCAGGGCATTCCAGAAGTAGGAAAGACTATTCAAAGCCATGGGTGGCTAAAACAGTATGGTATGTTTGAAGAATTGCATGTAGTTTGGTATGAGTGGAACACAGATAGTGTGCAAGAAAAAAAAGGGGCATTCTTTGGCAGATAATGGAGAATCTGATGTGTCATGCCAGGAGTTGGTGTCTTATCTAGTAGAGGAGAGGTTGAATATTGATAGCTTTAATAAATTAGGGCTTCATATGTTTATTTTTAAGAATGTAGATGTATTTTCAACACTAAAATTTTGGAAATTGTGCATGCAAATTCAGAGTTCCAGCTTCTCTTGAAAAATCGAACATCTGGTGACTTGATGCCTGCATTCATTATTATGTAGCAACAACAGGCTGGAGTCAAAAGCAGCTGCCTCCCTTGGGTACCTTTAGGTGGAGCATGCACCTCTCCATCTGGGTGCAGTCCCAACCACCACCTCTTGTCTTACACCCAGCCCCCTTTACTCACTTTTGATACCTGCCTGGTCGCTGCAGATATTTGAGCTTGTGCCTCTTCTAGAGACAGTGGGGAGCCATTGAAGTCTTGAGGCAGGGAAATAATATGATTAGATTTTTTTGTAATAAAAGGATTAGACAGGCATGAATGTGGAGGATGGATTGACATGGGATAAATCTGAAAGTGGAGAGCCAGTTAGGAAATAATTGTCAGTCTAGAAAGGAGATGATGAAGGTTTAACTGAACTTAGTAGCTTTGGGGCTGGCGTGATAAATTAAGTCTAGATATATATATATATATATATATATATATATTTATTATTTATTTATTTATTTTTTTATTTTGTCAATATACACTGTATATGATTATTATGGCCC
>NW_007727142.1:64891-66216 GCF_000696425.1 Galeopterus variegatus | reverse complement strand
CTCGCTCAGCCAGTGAGCGGGAACCGGTCTGTATGTGGGATCCGAACCCTTGGGAGGGAGCACCGCCGCGCTTCCCAAGCAGCGCACTATCCAGTGCGCCACCGGGCCGGCCCGAAACTTGTTCTTACTAATTTCACAGAATATGCCTTAACTTGAACACTGATGATAATATTATTCAAGGATTAGATCCTCTCCCTATGTGATCCATGGGATATACATGATATAGAGGAATCACACATATGAAAAAACCAGGATGCCATAACTCATCTGACTCCCATGAAAAGACAAACTAATTTTAAATGTAAAAACAAAACAAACAAACAAAAAACCCCAAAACATTTTCACATAATGAAAATGTGAAATTATAGAATTATTGGTCAGTTATATTAGCTCTGTTATGACAGATAGCATCTTTTTTCTAGCTGAGAGTAATTATCTGTAAGCAGGAAACTTGTACTAGAACATAGATTTGAAAGACCACATTCAAATTTATAAATCTCCCAGCATAAGTGGCAATTAGATTCACACCATCATGCTTTATATGTTCTATTTAATATGTTTTTATGGATTAGGACAGATTTGTGTCCTTGGTTGAATAGTACAGAATTTTATGTGAGGGGTCATAGCTATTCCTCTGAGAAACATATGCAGAATAAGTAATTAGAAGATTGAGGAAGTTGGAGGAATGTCTAAATGAGTTTCAGTAGAATTGTCATTTAGAAGTAAAACTGGCTGGGCCAGCCCGGTGGCGCACTGCTACAGTGCGCCGCTTGGGAGTGCAGCGGCGCTCCCGNTTTATCTGGAATAACAAAAGACCACGAATAGCCAAAGCAATGCTGAGCAAAAAAAATTAAGTCTAGATATATTAAGGAGGATTTGATGACAGGATGTATATGATAGTGGAGAGAAAGGAGTCTAGGGTTGCTTTTGGCTTGGGCAACTGGGTGATTGTAATACCATCAACCTAGGTGGGGATTCTGAGAGAAAGATAGTGGTTCTCTTTTGAATATGTTGCTTTTAGAGGTCTGCCAGCTACCCAACAAGCAGTTCGATGTATGGATCTGGAGTTATGGATTTGGGGATGTGAACACATTCTCAGTACTAGAGGTCCAGTGGGTTGAGTGGAAAGAATCAAAAAGTCCTAGAAACACCAGAGTGTGCATAGAGGAAGTGGGTCTAGCTAGCCAGTGGACATGTACAATCCATGTTATTTATTCTGACATGCTTTAAAATATGCTTTTATTTAATTACAAGTTAGAAACTTGTTCTTTTTTTTTTGTCTTTTGTCTTTTTCCGTGTCCGGCAATGGATCGCAACCCTCAGTG
>NW_007727142.1:60438-63780 GCF_000696425.1 Galeopterus variegatus | reverse complement strand
CGCAGAATAAGTAATTAGAAGATTGAGGAAGTTGGAGGAATGTCTAAATGAGCTTCAGTAGAATTGTCATTTAGAAGTAAAACTGGCTGGGCCAGCCCGGTGGCGCTCTGCTACAGTGCGCCGCTTGGGAGCACAGCGGCGCTCCCGCCGAGGGTTCGGATCCCACATACAGACCGGCGGCTCACTGGCTGAGCGAGGTGCGGGCCCAACACCGAGGGGTGCGATCCATTGCCGGTCACGAAAAAAGACAAAAAGGAAAAAAAAAAAAAAAAAAAAAAGAAGTAAAACTGGCTAAATCTTGAACATAAAACTAATGAATTCAAAATAATGAACATGGTTCTAGTGTTTATATACTCAGGACATTCACTTCAGAGGTTTACTAAGACTTTAAGGAAAAGAATAAGACTCCCCATTTCCATGAACATATTGTAATATCACCATAGCATCCTGCCTCTCTCTAGTATCTATTTGGAAAAAGTTCAAGATGATGGGATTTATCATTTTGTGAATGCTCGGGGGATTGATGTGTATAATTTCCATTAGAACTTTGGGGTATAATCTGGGTGAGGCCTCTGTGCATGAATATAATTTTAATTTTAATTTTACCCTTAATTTTGCATTTCACACTTCATCTTCCCCTTCCCCCTCCATTTCCCTACTTGGGAGATATTGCTTCTTTTTTTCTGGTATGTTCTCATTCAGGCAATATGCATATATCAACATATGCTATGTCTAGTTTGAAATATTTATTGCTGAATAACATCCCGAGTGGAGAGGACTCTGCTGATGATAATGGAAGTCACTTTCTTTTATGTTTTTTCCCAGTTAATCTTCTTGTGATCTCTGTTTGACTTCTCTTCTTGGCCCCCTGTAGAGGTTAGATGTAATGAGTTCCTCATGTGAAGAGATTAAAATTACTGCCATGTTCCTTAAATGATCTGTTGTTGATTTTGTGCTATATCTAAAAAGAACTGAGCTGAGGGAGAAAATGTATTCTCACTGAAGGCTTCCTGTTTGGGTCCTATAGGTTAAAAAATCCATAAACTGTAATCACTTTCATCATACTCTGTAATTGCTTTTCTTAATTTTTGCTCTCAGCTGTGGTCTCCATTTCATAGCTCTGGTATGGCCTTATTCTCATTAAAAAAATAAAAATGCTCCAGTGGTTACTGATCTATGAGCAGTTCTCTTGAGGTTCTGTTCATTAAAATAATAACTCTAAGGGAAATATCAGAGCTTTGAGGTGTATGGCTATGCTAACCTGAACCCGTGAATTTAAGAATAGTTTACTAATGCTTACTTACAATATATAACACACATCTCTCACCTTCTCCCTCTGGAATCATAATCCCCTAATTACAGAAGAGGATTTTAGATAACTCCTTTTCTTCTCTATAATCCATTTCATTTGCATTAATTAGGTAAATGCCTTGCTACGTAAATGGGCTAGATATTTTATTTTACTTTATTTTTAACCGTATCCCAAGATAAGAAAGCTCAGAATTACAGAATCAGAAAGGGAGTCATTTCTGGGGTTGGGTGGCTTTATGGAAAATCCCCAATATTGAAATTAAACTTAAGGCTCAGCAGAAAGTTGTCTCAACTTTCTTAAGAGATGTTTGTAAGATAACAGATACCTTTAAGAATGAGTTTTATTGAGTCCCTTCAATAGATAAAGCACTGTGGTAGATTTTATGGATTACAAAAAATGTGTAAATATTGTCCTCAGAATACAGGGAGCATACAATCTAGTTGGGAAATGGGATATGCAATGTGAGGTGGTTAATGAACCAACATTTTTATATAACTTTAATAAGCATTTACCGTGTGTCAGGCATTGTGATAGTTTCTATAGGAGATAAGAGAATAAGTGTCCTCTATCCACTGGGGAAGATAGCTATACACATGTATAAGCCTAATCTTTCTTAAGACCATTCATTACGAATATGACCTAAAGTAGAGTCTTAATGTATTCTGAACTTTTCTGTTCCCTTACAGTCTAAATCCTCCTTCTTTCTCGTGAATTGTTCAAAGCTGAATTCAGGTCCCACCACCTGTGTGAAACTGTAGTGATTTTAACCTATCTTGTTGACAGAAATTGCCAGAGGGGCAGAGTGATGAGGGGATAGATGGAAGGAAGCATAGTCTGTGTAAGGAACTGATCAGCCTGAAGTTCCATAATGAAATTATGGAACCCCAAAAGTGACATGCTAGACGGCAGTCATCTGGCCCTGAGGTTTAGAGGCTAGGCAAGTATACAATTGCTAATCTGAGTTTTAGACACTTATTCATCCACCCAAAAAATATTCATTGAGCACCTGCTTTGGGTCAGGCACTGTTCCAGGAGTGGGGTTAGAACAGTGAATAAGGCAAGTCCCTGCTATCTTGGAGTTTATAGTCTAGTGAGAAACACAGACAAGAAAATGAATCAATTGACTAATAATCTAATTTATGTAGTGGTAAGTGAAATGAAAATAAAGCAAGACAGGCAGTTAAGGCGTGACTGGGAGGGGTCTATTTTAGACATTATTCATGAACACCGGTCAGAGACGAGATAGAAAAATGTTGGGGGAAATCATTAGGAAGGGGCACTGAACAACTTTGAAGTACTGATGAGCAGGAGTGAGACCTTTCCAGGAAGAGGCCTGAGATGGAGATAAGCATGGTGTGTAGAAGTGGAAAGGAAGAGGCAAAGCGGGAGGGCTGGTCTGTTTGCTCAGGTGAGTGACAGGAAGTATAGACTTAATGTGTGGGGTCAAGTCTAAATATACTTTGAGAGATTGAGCCTTTCTTTTGAACAAGGTGGTGTTCAAATAAATAAGTAAATAGCTCTAAAGCCACTTGAAATGGTAGTTAAGAATCCACTACTCTTAGAGTCTGGAGGATGGGAGCAAAAGGTGTGAAAATTAATCCACCAGAGAGATGTGTAGAGAATGGATTGAACTAGTGACACTGAAGTCAGGAAAGTCAGCCAGAAAGCAACTGCAGCATTCCAGGAACATAAATAACATTTGTATAGCACTTTTGCTTTCTTTTCTCATTTATTCATTCATTTAAATGTATCTGTTGAGCATCTCTTAGGTGCCAGGTAATATGGAAAGCACTGGCCATGCGATGAGCCAATCAGATATGGTCCCTGTGTTCATGGAGATCACAGTCCAGTGGGGAAACAGGCACTGGCAAGTAATTACAAGACTGGATGTCTAATTTCGAACTATGATAAATACCTAGAAGGAAAAGTAAAGTGTAGGAGAGCACATAAGTAAAGAGCTTTATCTCACGTAGCAGTGGATTAGGCTTCCCTGATAGATACTGGAGCTTGAATATGGGTCTGAATAAGTT
>NW_007727142.1:58042-59263 GCF_000696425.1 Galeopterus variegatus | reverse complement strand
GCGAAGTATAAGAAGGTATAGGCAACAGGACTTGGGTATATGGAGCGTCAGGGATAGGTGGTGTCAGGATGGTTCCTGAATTTCTGGCTTATGCAAATGAATGATGTTTGCATAGCAACCCTATAAACTGTGCATCATTATTATCCCATTTTACATTAATCTTAGGTTCTTAGTGGTTAAGCAGCGTGTCCCAGGGAACACCATTAATATCACAGAGGTAGGACTCAAACTCTGGTTTATGATTTCAGAACCTGGGTTCTCTCATGTATACTGTGCTTCTAAGTTGATCGCTGAAGGAATAAGCACTGTGGCTCAATGATGACTTTTTCTCACAAAGCCATAGGATCTTAGCACTGGGAGGGATTACAGAGAGCTTCCTCGTGTATTTTTCAAGCTTCTTGGACTGTGACCTACAGTGAGAAATGTATTTTACATTACAAATGAACACACACACACAGAGAATGGAAACAAAAATTTATTGAAACAGCATTACTAAATCAACATGAGATGCACTTTTATTTTATTTTACACTCTTGCATAAAAAAAAAGCTGGTTGCTACCCACAAAATTGGTTTCATGGTCCATTCATGAGTCATTTGAAAAATAGTGATCTAGTTCTCTTAATTTTTAAAGGAGGATTTGAAGCCCAGAACTGTGAAGTGATTTTCTAAGGTTTCACAGCTAATAGGCAAGTGAGTTCCTGACTTAGTCCAGTTTTATGGTTCTTTTCCATTATACAATTTGGCTTTGCCATCTTCATAAATAAAATTGACTGATAGGTTTGNGTAGCAGTGGATTAGGCTTCCCTGATAGATACTGGAGCTTGAATATGGGTCTGAATAAGTTGGTTAGAAAAAGGGGTGGGGGAGGCAGGAAGGAGGGGAAGTGCATTACAAGCAAAAGAAATAGCATGTAGAGGAACCATGCAGCTGGAGGAAATAAAGGCTGTACAGGGAGCTGTGAGATGGCCCGTGCACCTGGAGCACAGAGGGTGAGTTGGTAATTGGTATGGGATTATGAGTTGGGGCTGCAGACATAGGCAGGGCCAAACTCTGGGGGCCTTTTAGTCTACAGGTGGAAGATTAGACTTCACCCCAAGAGCAGTGGAAACCATTAAAAGATGTTAGAAAAGGAAATAGGGGTGTGAGCAGGGAATGAAATGTGATCAAATGTGTGTTTTGCAAATAATCACTCTCGCCTCAGTAAATATAAAGACCAGGA
>NW_007727142.1:55604-56225 GCF_000696425.1 Galeopterus variegatus | reverse complement strand
AAAAAAAAAAAAAAAAAAAAAAAAAAAAGCTTTAATAATGAATGCAAAATCACAGGTACTGCATTTCATGGATGAAGTTTAAACATAAATGGAACATATGAGATAAAAAAAGTTTAGGAAGGTAATATTGAAAAATCATGGGACATTTGGAAAAAATTTAATGAAGCTATCAGATTGTTAAAGATTTAATAAAATGAAAATTTGAAGTTTACTCAGCTGACTAAATTTAGAAACTTATAGTAACATTTAGAAAGGAGACAGAGAAAGGGATTTGCTTGCTACTTTTTACACATGTCCTCTAACCTTGATGGAAATGTGAATTAGTCATTAAAATTTTTGACAAGATTTCTGGATATATTCCTCATCAGATAAGCACAGGTGAAGCTTAGGAAGCACTGAAGCAGCTAGGACTGGGCAAAGCAAGGATTGGTTGAATCCTACAGTGGAGAAATCAGAAAATGGTAGCATGTCCGGGGGGGACCTTTTTCTTTCTAACGACCAATCCAGGGAAGCAGAAGGGAAAATGCTGTCAATCTAACTTCTAAGCATAGCCTCAGAGCCTTATCCATGCACCCACCCAAAAAGTACTTTATTGAACCCTTATGAAGTGCCAGATGCTGT
>NW_007727142.1:53478-55187 GCF_000696425.1 Galeopterus variegatus | reverse complement strand
CTTATCCATGCACCCACCCAAAAAGTACTTTATTGAACCCTTATGAAGTGCCAGATGCTGTGCTGGACTCTGAAGACACCTACGAATAAGACAAATTTGGTTCCTGCCTTTAAGACGTTTGCAGCCTATTGGAGGTACAGGCCATTCCAAATGGTTTGATGCATGTGTAATAGAAGAGGGACAAGGTGGTAGGGAAGTAGAGTGAGCACCTGACATGGACATCGTGGGTGAGGAAAGGCTTGCTGGAGCTAATGATATCTAAGCTTAGACTTGAGCAGGTTAAGTACAAGTTAGGCAGGTGAAGAGTGAAGGAGACAGCTTGCTCGTTTCAAGGATTACATCACACTATATGTTTAACACCTTAATAAAGCATAGACCTGGCACACAATAAACTCTCATAAATGGCTGTTTTTAATATTTTTATTATTGTCAGTTACAGACACTGGTCAGACAGTACATTTCTTTTGATTTCCCATAAAAAATAACCACATCACACAGTGTTTTCGTAAATATGGCTGATCAAATATGATATTAATGTTTATCTGTTATTATTTAAAAGGCCTACAAAATACTGATGTTTCTCATTGCAATTTGTTCTGTTGCAGAAGAAAAAAAAATTGTGATCTCTCTATATAAGGAAATATAAAATAGAATCAGAATAATATAACTTAAAGGAATTGTGGAGGTCATCTGATCCAGTCCTTCCATTCAACATGTGAGAAAACTGTGAGCCATTTGCTCAAAGTAACAGTATTGTTGGTCAGTGGCAGAGATGGGACTGAAAAGCAGGTGTTCAATATTCATTTTCTTTATACCATAGGGAAGCTTAGAACTTTTTCAAAGCTCTCAACTTTGATATAAAATTGTATTAATATTCTTATCTTGATGTTAATTCCAATTGTTACCTTTGAAGTTTTCATGGGCTTCATTTTTTGTTTTTCTACTACTTTATTCCCTCTGAGAATATGTGTTTATTAATTTCACTTGGATCATTTTACTTTACATTAAGAGCAAGGAGTACATGTAATGCTATTTTCATTTTAAACTCTTAACTTATTATTTGTAGTAGATGAACAAATTTTAAATGTCATTTGTCCTCTGTTAGGTTAAGGTCTCATTCAAAGACTATACCCTGGGCAGGAATATTAAACAAAGCATTAACCATAGACCTGGAAAAATGTCCTGTAGTTAATAATCTAAATAATGCTTTCCTTATAATGCACTCCTGACTGCCACTGTGGTAATGTTCTTCCGTGGTTACACAGTTATGTTCACATACTCTTTTAAAGCTATATAATTAGCAAACACTTTAAAATAAAACTGCTAAAATGTTCTTTTGGGCTATTCTTCCTTTTGCTTGCTGTTCACTCAGAAGTTTTCTGTGCTTTAGCCTATTGTGCTAATATTGATTCCTTTGCCCACCTGCCAGCTTTCTTATTCTTAGGCAACCCTAATTGGTTGTCTTTCTCTCCCCATGGGAGCCATCCAAATCCCCTGGCTCTCTCTGTGAGGATCCATTGGATGAGGGCTTTTTCAATGGCACCCTTATCCCACCAGATTCTTCGTCTTATGCATTGTGCATTCCCAAAAGCCCCTTTACCTTATTGCTTAGATACCAATTGCTGCTGGGCCTGTTTCTTATTGTCAAGATCTCACAACTCTAGCTTCATCAAGCTTCTCTGCTTCTCTCCTTTACTTTTTTTTTTTTT
>NW_007727142.1:33580-52857 GCF_000696425.1 Galeopterus variegatus | reverse complement strand
TTTTTTTTTTTTTGATATGGTTATAATTACAAATGATGTGAATTACTGACTTTAGGTAAACTTCTGTGTGCCCATGAGCATTCTCATGATTCCAATATTAAGTGGAAGCGATTTAGCTTCTAAAAGCTGATGCCTTGCTCTAGGGTTTTTTCCCCAGTGTTTCTATTCTTCTCTTTCTGTCATTTGTTACTTGACATCTACAACCCATCAGCTTCTGATTACTGAACTTGCAGCTGTTTCAGGATTCTATGGTGTGTATATCCCTTTTAAAAACTCAACATAATCTTGTCATCTTTTCTGGAGAACAGAAGCAGCATCATTTAGTCTTGCAAATAACAGGGAAGGGTTAACAGGTTAACCTGGTTGGATTGGTCTGGTTATTTTCTTGATTGCCTTAGGAAACCAAAATCTTCTCTAGTTATAGAACTTTGCTTTTGTTTTTGCTTCTTTAAATCATATGACATCATATATATAAAGGTCATTCAATGATAGTTCCCCTAAGTTAGTCTTAAACAGGTTATTTTCTTGATTGCCTTAGGAAACCAAAATCTTCTCTAGTTATAGAACTTTGCTTTTGCTTTTGCTTCTTTAAATCATATGACATCATATATATAAAGGTCATTCAATGATAGTTCCCCTAAGTTAGTCTTAAACAAAGAGATGAGAAGAGTAGATCCAAAACCCAAACACAGTCTCAGTGCTCAGAAAGGCCTAATGTGTGCTAGCTTTTCCTTTCACTGGTTCCGTGCATTGCAAATCTTTCTTCCTGTTGCCTCAGAACCTTAAGACTGCAGTATTTTATTATATAAATCTCTTCAGTTGTACATTATATTTTATGATTTATTTCATTTTTTAAATAAAATTTTTGTGTGGAAAATTTTAAACATATGCAAAAGTCTGTCATCACTTAACTTCAACTCATTAGTGGAATTTGTTTCATCTATACTCTCCCATGCCCCTTGGAGAGTAGTAAGAATGGACATTGTCTCATTTTATCTGCTAGTATTTAAGCGTATATCTCTAGGATTAAAAGGACTCAAAAGAGCATAAGCACACTATTATTATAATACCTAAAAACTTCAACAATATTCCCTTAATAGCATCGACTAGCCAATCAGTATTGAAATATCTCTAATTATCTCATAATTTCTTTTCACTTTTGGTTTATTCAAGTCAGAATCCAAATATAATTCAAATATTGTATTTAATTGATACGTTTCTTAAATCTCTTTCAATCCATAGTTGTCTTTTCCTCCTTTTTTCCTGTAATTTGTTAAACTTTCTCAAATTTCAATTTTGTTGATTTCATTCCCATACCCTATTGTTTAATATGTTTCTCTGTTGGCTGAATTTCCTGTAACCTGATAGGTAGGTCTAGAGATTTGATCAGATTCATTTGTATTTTTTGGCAAGAATAGTTCATGGAAATGCTGTAGGCTTCTATCAGGAGGCAAAATACCTACTCATTTCTCTGTGGTGTTAAGATTATTCAGTCTGTTCAGTTGTCACCAGCCTGATCCATCTCTCATAGTTTCCCATCAAATGTCAGTGTGAAGTTTTTAGTAGCCATTGATGATCCTTAATTAGGATCCATTATTTCATCCATTCTTGCAATATGGTGTATTCTAATACAAACATTTCTTCTTATTTATTAAGTTTTGTTTGAAGTATTAATTTTGATGAGTTAAGTAAAAGGTAATTATTGAGCACCTGTGATGTACCAGTACTTTGCTAGACAGTATAAGAGGAAGACAGATGCATGGACTGTATTCTAAGTGTAAACAAACAATATGTTCAAAATAATTAGATAGCAGTTAGGGTATGATAAGCAAAATAAGAAAAGAGAGATGAGCACAGGTTGGAGAATGTTTCACAGAAAATGTGAAGCATTTCTCAAAAGCCACAAGCATTTTATGTAGTGGGGGAATTTGAGGGCATTCCAAGTGGGGGAGTAGTTTGGATCACTCCTTGAAGGTAAGAGAATGGCCATTTAAGGGAAGGTACAAAAACAAACCTATCCAGAGATAATATATTAGCTACGTTAAAGTGAGGCATTGGTTGGGAGTGAGAAAGTTAAAGTATTTAGTTTCTATATTGATCAATTGACATCACCATTGTGAACATTCTCATCTCATTCTAAATACATTTGTCAGAAACACTTTGGGTAAACTGGGGAACTACAGCCAAGCTCAATGTTTTGGAAATTGACTTGTCATAAATAAAAGCTCATCTGAGCTTAAGAAATGTATGATTTTTCCAAGTCAGAAGTAAATTGTAAAGAAACAGTCATGTTGATGGGTATACACAGTAATTAAAAAAATAAATCCAAGTTTACAGGAGGCTTGTGGTTCTACAGCCCAAACAGGATATTTGAAAAGGAGGGGCAGGTTCATGGGGCTTGATATGAAGCTGTGGCAAAATTAAAGATGTTGAGTCTAATTTTGGAAAGGTTGGATTGTAAGTGCACATTCAAATAGCCATGTCTTCAAGAATTTGTTAATGTAGGATTGGATTGCAGACAAAAAGATAGAGCTGATAATATAAATTTTACAGTCAGACATGTAGAAGTGATGAGCTCATCGAAGAGGATGAGCATATCAAATAATGAACATAGAGGCTGGAGGTCAGAGAGAGGATAACAGAGAATTGAGGGTGTAGGGTAGGCACAGGAAGCAGGAAGAAGAAAAGAAGTCAGCAGTATCCACTGGTGGAGAAGCAGGGGAGGGCAATGCCAGGCACTAAGAAGGAAAGAGTTCTGAGTGTGAAAAGATGGTTAACAGGGCCAGGTACCACCAGGAGGTCAAGGAACTACCCTTTGGGTATTCAGGAGGGTGACCACTGGGAACACTTGACAGAACACTTGATTTTAACTGTAGCAAGTTACAGATGGAAGATGAACTACAGAAAGGAAAGGTCTGGAAGCAGTAGGTTAGAACAAAAGGCACTGAAGATTGATTGTTAGGGATGGGGTTCCAAATAAGAAGGTAAATATGATAGCCACAATAAGCAGCAGGTGGGGTAAACTAACCTGTGCTTAGAAATCAGGAGTAGGATTTTCCTTGGTTACTTTGATAAACAGGGCAAAATATAATTTTAGAAAACTAAATTTTTGAATAATGTAAGTGCAAAAGATCTTAACTATTTAGGGTCACTAATCATATTTGCAGGATATTATTTTATTTATTTGATTTTCATTTTATATATTACCATTAATGACTAATGTTTACATCAAATATGAAAGAAATGAATTTAATTGGGGATGCTAGTATTTCCTTTTCTAAAAAGAATTTTACACACCTCTGCATTTCTCTCCTGGCTGCCTCCTCAGCCAAATGTGTACATGGACCAAGTAAGTTTTTGTTTTTATTTTGTTAGTTTCATAGGTTTCCTGCTTACTTGTTTATTGTAAAAATGTCACCCAGCACAGAAAGTTTTAAAGGATAAATTTTTTAAATCCCTAGAATTGATTCTATTCAGAGAGAACTAATAATATTATTTTGATAAACTCCCTTCTAAATCTCTTTCTATGTATAGATACACAATGCTATTTTATGTTAATGAGATCACACCGTAAGTGTGGTTTTGCATCTGCCTTTTTGCATCTAATAATATGTCGTGGACATTTTCTAGGTCAATGAATGTATAGATGTAATATCCTTTTTCAGTGGCAGTCATTGTATGAAGGTAACATAATTAAATTTAAGCCATCTTCTATTGCCAGACATATAGACTTTTTCCAATTTTTCTGTTTTAAGTATCATTGCAGTACATGTGGGTACATTTTGTGTACTTGTCTGGTTGACTATCTTCTTTGGATAAGTTCCCAGAAGTAGGGTTGTGGGTCAAAGACTATTTTATATTGTAATACATATTTAAATATAACCCAATACTGAACAGAAAAGATGTACCAAGTATACTTCTGCCAGTAGTACATATCAGTACCCAGAAAGCTTTTGTTAAATGTCTTAAAATCTTTTTTATCTTAATTCAGGCTCATTTTCCATACTTATAAAATAAGGAGGCTGAAATGTATCAGTGGTTCTTAAACTTTTTAGGGTCTTAAGACCATTTGAGAATTTTTGGAAGTTGTTTGACCTTCTTTCCAGAAAACCACATGTGCAAAAACAAAGAAATTTTTACGTAATATTTATGGGAATTCAGAGATATTTTGGAGTCAAATCACAGACTCTTTAGGACTTCATTCCATGAATGCAACTTAGGAATCTCTGAATGAGGTGATTTTAAAGTTGCTTTTTCCTTTTAACACTAAAACACACACATCATACACACAAATATCTCACAATCATGTGTACACAGAATTTAAATATGTATTTGCACAGAATTTGACATATGCTTGATGTAAAACCTCGTTTCATTAGGACCTGTGAAATCCCTTCAGAGTGCATACTTAACTGGAATGAAGTGTTTCTATTTATTTCAGGTTCTTCAATGGCGAGCTCACCAGGAAGAGGTAGCAAGACTGGAAATGGAAATTTCTGCCAGAAGAAGAGAAAAGGAAGAGGAGAAAAAGAAACTGTGGAAAAAGAAAGAATTGATGCAAAGAGAGGAGAAGAAAAAAAAAGTATAAAATCTATTGTCAGTGTGAATATGTGAGTGAATGTTACTTGCCTGAGTGAGCTTTAATTGATCTTGGTGTTTGGCATGGAATTCTTATAGGCAGTTCTGAGAACATTCATAAGAGTCTAGGGGAATCTTGCTTCAATTTATTTGGGTTTCAAAGATTTGTGGACATGGAGAAAATCCCACTTTGTTGATCTTCATGAGCACAGGTATCAGTGATTACAAGAAGTGCTGTAGATTAAAAAATAAAAGACAAAGTTTGTGACTTGTTAAGTATTGTACTAAGTAAGGACATGGCAAGGTACTGGGATACCCACTTTGTTGATCTTCATGAGCACAGGTATCAGTGATTACAAGAAGTGCTGTAGATTAAATAATAAAAGACAAAGTTTGTGACTTGTTAAGTATTGTACTAAGTAAGGACATGGCAAGGTACTGGGATAGCATTTTGGTTGATGGCAATGTGACAAATAATTGTCAAAAATGTCTTTGTTGGTAGAATATATTGTACTAGGAACAGTGCAATTCATGGAAGGCAAAAAAGAGCTTTGAAGAATTTATTTCTTGATTTATTATTTGTTAGATGGTTTTGTTTTTCATTTACTGACATTAATTTATCATTGCTTTTTTGAGCAAACCTTTATTTCACAATCTTAAAAATGTTCACCAAAACACTTATTATTAATGCCTTTAAAGTGATTGCTGATAATCTATGGAAGATAGAATACACTTGAGTTGTTTTGTGTTTTGTTTTATTTTTAATATATATGAGGTATTTATTTAGGCATTTTTATTTGTTCCCGCAATAAAAATAATAGAATTTACAATAGAAATATTTTGGTTAAAATTTCTATCAGATTAGCCAACTTTTTTTAATGGAGTTGCTGATTTCTGTGGAAATAATTCACAAAAAGGCAATTAATTTGTGATCAACACAATGGAAGGAAATCTCCTTAACTTTTACACCTGTATTGACTCCATCTGCATGATAAAAAAAAATTTTTTTTTTTCTTTTTCACATAGGCCTTTTATTCGGGTGAAATCCCAGTTGAAGTCTAATATGTGAACAGATAAAAAGGTTGCTTCCCTGGTTTAGGCCTGGTAGTAAGCAGAGAAGGTTCCAGAGCTCAGCTCTTTCAGTCCCAACTCCATACTCATATCCCCCATAACTTTTTTTATTTCTTTTTTTATTTTAACTTCTCAATATACATTGTAGTTGATTTTCATCTCCCTTTACCCATTCCTCTCTCCCTTTCCCTTTTTCTCCTCCCCCTCCATCTATATCATATCTATTCACTTGTCTTCCAGTTCAAGAAATCGTTGTGATTGTTGTGTCTCCCCCCCCATTTATTTGTTTGTCTATTTATTTATTTTTAGCTTTCATAAATAAGTGAGAACATGTGGTATTTCTCTTTCTGTGCCTGACTTGTTTCACTTAATATAATTTTCTCTAAGTCCATCCATGTTGTTGCAAGTGGTAGTAATTCATTCTTTTTTATAGCAGAGTAGTATTCCATTCTATAGATATACCACAGTTTCCTTATTCATTCATCTGATGATGGACATTTGGGCTGGTTCCAACTCTTGGCTTGTTGCAATGCTTGGCTATTGTAAATAGTGCTGCAATAAACATGGGAGTACAGGTATCCCTTTGGCATGATGATTTCTATTCCTCTGAGTATATTCCCAGCAGTGGAATAGCTGGGTCATATGGTAGGTCTATCTGTAATTGTCTGAGGAACTTCCATACCATTTTCCATAAAGGCTGCACCATTTTGCAGTCCCACCAACAGTGTATGAGAGTTCCTTTTTCTCCACAACCTTGTCAACATTTATCATTCACAGTTTTTTGGATATTTGCCACCCTAACTGGAGTGAGATGGTATCTCAAAGTAGTTTTGATTTGCATTTCCTGAATGCTGAATGATATTGAGCATTTTTTTATGTGTCTGTTCACCATTCATATATCTTCCTTTGAGAAATGTCTATTCAGCGCCTTTGCCCATTTTTTAATAGAGTTATTTGTGGTTTTTTGCTGTAAAATTGTTTGAGTTCCTTGTATATTCTGGATATTAATCCTTTATCAGATGTATATTTTGCAAATATTTTCTCCAACTCTGTTGGTTGTCTTTTCACTCTGTTGATGTTTCCTTTGCTGTGCAGAAGCTTTTTAGTTTGAAATAATCCCATTTGTTTATTTTTCCTTTGGTTGCCTGTGCTTTTCGTAATAACTTCGTATAGCATACATTATACGAAGTTATACGACCTTTTCCAGGTTTCTACCAGGGATAAGAATTGGTGATGTTTAAGGTTCCAGTTAATGCTTCCTTCTCTGAGGGGCCTTTGAATGTTCCCTGGAGACTCTGAAAGGCTGAAAACTGACCAGAGCATAAAAAAAGAAATGGCTCTCCCCTGCCGAGCCAGTGAGGAGTTGTATTTTCAGATGGGCAGCCCTCCTGTGCCTGGTCTGCACACTCCTGGGGCTAACCCTGGGGAGATATTCATGAAGTCTGTACCCACTGCTACTTCCTGGAGTGTTTCTCCTATGTTTTCTTTAAGGAGCTTTATTGTTTCAAGATGTATATTTAATTCTTTAATCCATTTTGAGTTTATTTTGGTATATAGTGAGAGGTACAGGTCTAGTTTCATTCTCCTACATATGAATATCCAGTTTTCCAGCACAATTTGCTAAAGAAGCTGTCTCTTCCCCAGTGTGTAGACTTGCTGCCTATGTCAAAGATCAGATGGCTGTAGGTGTATGGGTTGATTTCTGGGTTCTCTATTCTATTCCATTGATCTGTGTGTCTGTTTTTATGCCAGTACCATGCTGTTTTCATTATTACATCTTTGTAGTATAATTTAAAGTCAGGTCGTGTTGTGCCTCCAGCTTTATTTCTTTTTGCTCAGGATTGCTTTGGCTTTGCATGGTCTTTTGTTATTCCATATAAATGTCTGGGTAGTTTTTTCCATTTCTGAGAAAAATGTCATTGGAATTTTGATGGGCATTGCATTGAATATGTAGATCACTTTGGGCAATATGGACATTTTCACAATGTTAATTCTTCTGATGCAAGAGCATGGGATATCTTTCCATCTTCTTGTGTCCTCTTTAATATCTCTCAACAGTGGTTTGTAGTTCTCTTTGTAGAGATTTTTCACATCCTTGGTTAACTTTATTCTTAAGTATTTTTTTATTTTTGGTGGCTATTGTAAATGGGCTAGCTTTCTTGATTTCTTTTTCTGCATGTTCACTGTTGGAGTATAGAAATGCTACTGATTTTTTTTTATTATGTATGCTGCAACTTTGCTGAAATCATTTATCAACTCTAAGAGTTTTTTCATATACTTTAGGCTGTTCAATATATAGGACCATATGATCTGCAAACAGGGACAGTTTGACTTCATCTTTTCCAATCTGGATGCCCTTTATTTCCTTCTCTTCTCTGATTGCTCTGGCTAGTACTTCCAACACTATGTTGAACAGGAGTGATGAGAGTACCCATCCTTGTCTAGTTCCTGTTCTTAAGGGAAAAGCTTTCAGCTTTTACCTACTCAGGATAATATTGGCAGTGGGCTTATCATATATGGCTTTAATTATGTTGAGATACTTTCCATGTATACCTATCTTGTAGAGAGTCTTTATCATGAACGAATGTTGAGTTTTGTCAAATGCTTTTTCAGTGTCTATAGAGATGATCATATGGTCTTTGTCTTTGATTTTATTGATGTGGTGTATCACATTTATTGATTTACATATGTTGAACCAACCTCGCGTCACTGGGATGAATCCCACTTGATCATGGTGTATAATTTTGTGTATGTGTTGCTGTATTTTGTTAGCTAGTATTTTATTGATGAGTTTTGTGTCCATATTCATCAAAGATATTGGCTTGTAGTTTTCTTTTTTTGTTGTATCTTTGTCTGGTTTTGGTATCAGAGTGATGTTTGCCTCATAGAACGAGTTTGGGAGAATAACCTCTGTTTCAATCTTTTGGAAGAATTTGTAGAGAATTGGTATCAATTCCTCTTTGAAGGTTTGGTAGAACTCTGCAGTGAACCTGTCTAGTCCTGGGCTTTTCTTTGTTGGGAGATTTCTGATAACAGCTTCAATCTTTTTTATTGTTATTGGTCTGTTCAGATTTTTTATATCTTCTTGGCTCAGTTTTGATAGTTTGTAGGTGTCCAGAAATTTATCTGTTTCCTCCAGATTTTCAAGTTTGTTGGCATATAGTTTTTTATAGTAGTCTCTAATGATTCTTTGTATTTCTGAGGTATCAGTTGTTAACATCACCTTTTTCATTTCTAATTTTTTATTTATTATTTTTTTTCCTTTTTGTCTTTTTTCGTGACCGGCAACGGATCGCAACCCTCAGTGTCGCGCCCGTACCGGACCGGGACCAGCAACGGGATCACAACCCTCGGTGTTGCGCCCGCACCTCGCTCAGCCAGTGAGCGGCTGGTCTGTATGTGGGATCCGAACCCTCGGCGGGAGCACCACTGTGCTCCCAAGCAGCGCACTGTAGCAGTGCACCACCGGGCTTGCCCAAGATAGGATATATTCTTACTTTATTAGAGCAAAATATTTTAAAGTTTTCTGGAGACTTCTTCTTTGACCCATGTGTTATTTATAAGTATGTTGTTTAATCTTTAAGTGTTTCAGAATTTTCCACCTATCTTTCTAGAAATCTTTATTGATTCCTAGTTTAATTTTATTGTGGGCTGAAAGAATACTTTATACGATTTCTATTTTTTTTTAAATTTGTTAAGGTCTTGTTATAGCCTAGATTGTGGTCTATCTTGGTGAATGTTCAGTATGAGCTTGATAAAAATGTGTATTATGCTGTTTTTAAGTGAAGTTTTCTAGATATACCTATTTTATAGACATAAACACACACACACACACACACACACACACACACACACACAGATGGCCCCTGAACTAAAATTTCTTGACTTTCTGATGGTGCTTTCAGCTGTGTTTATTAATGATGAGAACCCATACAACCCATAAAACCATTCTGTTTTTTACTTTCAGTATAGTATTCAATGAATTACATGAGATATTCAATACTCTATTATAAAATAGGCTTTGTGTTTTCATTAGTTTCAAGAAATTTTTTGATTTCCTGTTTAATTTCTTCTTGGACTCATATGTCAATAAGTAGGATGTTGTTTAATTTCCATGTGTTTGTATAGTTTCCAGAGTTTTGCTTGTAATTGATTTCTAATTTTAATCCATTGTAATCTGAAAAAATACATGGAATAATTCCAATTTTTTAAAATGTGTCGAGACTTGATTTGTTACCTAACATGTGGTCTATCCTGGTTAATGTTCCTTGTGCTGATGAGAGGAATAAATATTCTGAGGTTGTTGGATGGAATGTTCTATAGATATCTGCCAAGTCCAGTTGGTCTAAAGTGTTGTTTAGATCTTGTGTTTCTCTATTGATTTTTTGCCTAGATAATCTGTCCAAAGTTGAGAGTGGGGTTTTCACATCCCCTGCTATTATGGCATTAGTGTCTATCTCATTCTTTAGGTCTAATAGTGTTTGCTTTATAAATCTGGCTACTCTGATTTTGGGTGTGTATATATTTATAATTGTTATGTTTTCTTGATGGATAAATCCTTTTATTGTTATATAGTGGTCTTCTTTATCTCTTTTTATGGTTTTTGGTTTAAAGTCTATTTTATCTAATATAAGAATAGCTACTCCAGCTTGTTTTTCATTTCTATTTGCATGGTATATCTTTTTCTATCCTTTCACTCTTAGTCTGTGTATCTTTACAGGCAAGATGAGTCTCTTGAAGGCAGAATATTGTTGGGTCCATCTTTTTAATCCAGTCAGTCTGTGTCTTTTTAGTGGGGAATTTAATCTTTTTACACTTAAAGTTATTATTGAAAGGTGTTGATTTACTCCTAGCATTTTATTGTTTTTGTTTAGATGTCTTAAGTATCTTTTGTTCCTTTCTTTCTGATTTCCTGTTTGTGTTCTGTGTTTGTTGGTTTCTTGGGGTGGAGATAAACTATTTTTTCTGTTTATTGTTAGCATTTCAATATGGTGGATTTTGTTCTTTCTTGAGTATTCATGGCAGTGATGGTTGTTTTCCAGGTATCAAATCCAGTACTCCCTTGAGAATTTCTTGTAAGGATGGTGATGTGGTAGTGAACTCCTGCAGTTTTTGTTTCTCTGAGAAATATACTATTTGCCCTTCATTTCAGAAGGACAGCCTTGCTGGGCAAAGTATTCTTGGCTGGCAATTTTTGTCTTTAGAATATATCATCCCATTCTTTTCTGGCTTTAGGGTTTCTGCTGAAAAGTCTGATGTTAGTCTGATTGGGGCTCCCTTATAGGGGACTTGATGCTTCTCTCTTGAAGCTTTTAAGATTCTCTCTTTGTCTTTGAGTTTTGCCAGTTTGACTATAACATTGTCTTAGAGAGGACCTTTTTGGGTTGAATATATTTGGGGATCTTTGGGCCTCCTGAATCTGAAGATCTGTGACTTGCCCTGTATCAGGGACATTTTTTGATATTATTTCATTGAATATGTTTTCAATGCCATTTCCTTTTTCTTCCTCTTCTGGAATACCAATCATTCAGATATTTGAGCTCTTGAGGTTGTCTGTTATCTCTCTTAGGTTTTCCTAAATTTTTAAAATTCTTTTTTCTTTTTGGTCTGCCCATCTTCAAGGTCAGAAATTCTCTCTTCAGCTTTTTTCCTTTTTTGTCTTTTTTCGTGTCCGGCAACGGATCGCAACACTCAGTGTCGCGCCCGTACCGGACCGGGACCGGCAACGGAATCGTAACTCTCGGTGTTGTGCCCGCACCTCGCTCAGCCAGTGAGCGGGAACCGGTCTGTATGTGGGATCTGAACCCTTGGCGGGAGCGCCGCCGCACTCCCAAGCGACGCACTGTAGCAGTGCGCCACCGGGCCGGCCCGTGTCATACTTTCTTGATTTTCCATATATCTGTTATCTTTCCTTTGGTGTTCAGTCACTGTGGAAGTGGGTATCACAGTCCACTCATTCCACCCTGATGTCTGGCCGGGATCCCAAAGGGACTGCCAATTCTGGGCAGTGGTGACTGGCCTGGCTGGAGGTCCCATGGTGCCTGCATGTTCTGGCATGGCTGACTCAGGGCATTTGCGCCAAGTGGCTCTCGGGCCTCTCTGTGCGGCAGGGACTAGCCTGGGCTGGGCGTCCTGTGGCACCTGCCTGTTCCAGTGTGGCTGACTTGGGGCATGTGGGCCCAGCAGCTCTCGGGTCTCTCTGGGCAGTGGGGACTGTCTTGGGCTTGGGGTCCTGTGGTGCTTGCCTGTTCTGGTGTAGCTGACTCAGGAAGTGTGGGCCCAGCAGCAATCAGGCCTCTCTGGGCGGCAGAGACTGGCCTGGGCTGGGGGTCCTGCAGTGTCTGGCTGTCTGGCGCAGCTGTCTTGGGGCTGTGGGCCCGGCAGCTCTTGGGCCTCTCTGGGAGGTGGGGACTGGCCTGGGCGGGGGTCCCACAGCATGTGGCTCCTGCCTGTTCCAGTGCTGCTCTTAGGCCTCCTGTTGTTGCTTTTTGATAGTTGTATATTGGTTGATTTATGGGAGAGAGTGACACTAGGAACCATCTCTTCTGCCATCTTGACTGAAAGGCGCCTTAAAATATTTTCTTTTGAAAAGCTGTTTGCAGTGCTAAGAATGACTGATTAATTCATAGTCATTGGTGGGCAAACTTTTCGTTTTTGTGAACATTATTGACATTTTGGACTAGGTGACCAACTAGGTCTAGAAGTTTATCCTTCAAAGCTGAATATGGGGGATAAAGGAACTATGGATTTTTTATTTTTTTTTTTTAGCTATAAGCCAGTATTTCTGCATTGCATTATATTTCAGTTGTCATTGTTCCTGATTGATTTGTTTTGTGCCTTTAAATCAGCAAATTGGTGTAGAGGCAGCATGTGTGAAAAACAACATACATAGAAGTTATATGATCATTTGACAAAGTCAGCTGCTAAGAAGATATAATTCACAGTTCTTATATTTTAATTCAAGAAGGAATTCAATTTCCGCTTCTTAGGAAGTAAGTTCAGTGGTTTCATTAGGTCCCACAAAGTCAGCTGCTAAGAAGATATAATTCACAGTTCTTATATTTTAATTCAAGAAGGAATTTAATTTCCGCTTCTTAGGAAGTAAGTTCAGTGGTTTCATTAGGTCCCCGTCAAGAGAGTTGATGGTTAAAAGGAATAATTGCATGGACCTCAGAAACTCATAAATATTGATCATGTTTCAAATAATGTAAGTGAATGATATATCTCTGTGGGGGAACTTACCAATTGTTTACTGTTATGAAAGTACAGTATTAGAAAGGCAAATCCCTATAGTTTTGACATCTACTTGGGCCCTCATAGTATTTTCTCTCTATGAATTAGTTTTACCACCAAAAGTATTGTATTTTTAAGCACAGTTTTACATGTAGCATCAATTTAAATGCTATATAGAGAGATTTAGATACTGTTCCATTCTCTGGGGTTTGTAAAGATGGGAAAATACACACATTAACTCAAGTATTGAGAATGGGAATAGGTGTATTTAATTGTGGAAATTAAATTTGAGTTGGGGAATTGGCATGGTTACACAGGAGAGGACGAGGGCGTTGCTAGGGGTCGTCTTTGCAGTCTGTAGGCTTTTTGGGAGTAAAAGAAAGGCATTTCAAAGGACAGAAGAGAGATCTTCCTGAGCTCATAAACACAAAACAAACAAACAAAACACCAAACAGAGTAATGGAAGGAATAATCAAGCAATTATAATGGCTACGGTTATCAAATGGCTAACCCAAGTGCAGCTTACAACAAGCAGGTGCTTCTGACTGAAAGAATGAAGGCTGAGGAGAATTTCAACATAATTAGTCACAGGTGTAAACTAAACTTCAATATCCTCTGCATATTTTAGAATGCAGGATTAGATCTGTACCTATGAACACTAAAGAAGTAAATGTTAAAAAGATATCAAGGCTTCCATACTTAGAATGCATTTTTTTGGCCCCTGGTTACATTTTAGTTGGCTGCAAAAAGAAGACATACCCTTCCCTGGGACCAGTTTGTACATTAATTTCTAGTGTTATTTCACTATCCTGGTCTTTATAATGAGAAACATTATATGAAATGCCCTATCAAATGTTTTGTGTTATATATAGCGTATAGGGGACATTACAGTGTTTTGAAAAGCCCTAAGCCAGATTTGTGATAAACCCCCAGCAATTGGGTAGGACCAAGGCATATGATTTATTTCATTTATTTTTTCCCTTAAAAAATATTTTTAAAGTAGAGCTTGATGTAATAAACACATTAATACCCATCACCTAGCATTGAAAATATTACTTTTGTTTTACACTTTTAAAATTTAAATGAAAGAGTATATTACAGATAAAGTTGGGAGTCCTCTTTTGAGGTCTAACTCAGTACCACTTTCCTTCTTAACCTTCCCAGAGGTAATCATGATCACGAATTTTATTTCTATCTTTCCAGGCCAGATATTAATTTTAATATATTTTAACATATAGATTGTGAAATTTTTCATGAAAAGTATCATACCATATTATTCTGCAGCATGTACATTTCATTCAACCTTATGTTATTGAGATATACAAATGTTAATGCACATAGACCTAGTTCACTCTTTTTAATTGCTATATAGTGTTCCGTAGTAGGAATTTATTCATTCTTAGTGGTTGACATTTAAATTTCTAAAGTTTTATTCTTGTAAACCGTGCTGCAGCGGCTACCTGGTACCTGTCTACTGGTCCATGTGTTCAGGGCTTTCTCTAGGGTACATCTAGAAGGGGAATTGCTCTGTTGTAGGATTTGTATACTTTGAGCTTTATAAAATTTTTCTCAGCTTAAGATATTACAAATTTGCTTTTTGACTTTGCCAATCTGATAAATGTGAAAAATAACTTGTTAATGTTTTAATTTGTATTCCCATGATAATGTGTGAGATTGAAAATCTTTTCATGTTTACTGGACAGTTTTCTTCCTCTGTGAATTGCTTATTCATACTTCTTATCCATCTTTCTATTTTTTTCTTCATTAACCTATATAATTTCTTTATAAATTCTGGTTACTATTTCTTTTTGTCAGTTATATGGGTTGCAGATATTTTCTTCCATCAGTCATTTGCCTTTTAATTTTACCTGTAGTGTCTAGAGTTTCCTGAGAATTTAAATTTATCAAGTAATCAAAATTACTAAGCTTTTCCTTTATGAACTGTACTTTCCCTTACAAACTATGACCTGATAATGACAGAATCTCTACAGACAGCATTTATGTTTGCCTCTGCTGAGGGCCATATGCATTTTACTGGTCTGGGACCAGTCTGTATATTAATTTCTAGACTTGGGACACTGTGCTGTGAGTCTAGAGTGTATCTGACTTAGCACTCATGACAGCACCAGCTTGAGGTTCTACACTTGATCTCTTTCCTCCTCTGGTCCCAAGCAGAAAGTAATTCCCCTTGCCACTTTCTTGGGGAGATTTTACTGGTCTGGGACCAGTCTGTATATTAATTTCTAGACTTGGGACACTGTGCTGTGAGCCTAGAGTGTATCTGACTTAGCACTCATGACAGCACCAGCTTGAGGTTCTACACTTGATCTCTTTCCTCCTCTGGTCCCAAGAAGAAAGTAATTCCCCTTGCCCCTTTCTTGGGGAATGACTGTGGTACATATAGTCCCTCTTTTGTGTCTGGACAAGTCCTATGTGACTTCTTGCTCTTTGTAAGTAGCTTGGTTCTAGCTCCTGTGTGTGCACATGTCCCACAGCCACTAGCTATTCAGAGTCGTATTAAGTCCCAGTTTCCCCTCGAGTTCTTCGGCTTCAGCTTCCTCTCACTGTTCTGACTTTGGGTCTATATTTATTTTTGGCACTGGGGCGATCTGTGTATGTGTGCGTAGTGTGTAGTTGTTGTGTTATAGTTTATCCAGCATTTCTATGTGTTTGAGGTAGGAAAGGAGATTTCCGTGTCAACTCAGACATACTGACCAAAAGTTCTGGCTACCTTTATGTATACTAACCACAAACCTAGATTCTGTTTGTTTTATTTTATATGTAGGAGACAAATTTGTTTTTTTCAGAGTTTAATAGCAGCTTGGCAGAAAATCTGGTAGGCAACTCCCCCAACTTGAGACATGCTGCTTTGCTAGCTGGTAGTCTGTTTTTCTCCATAAGCCGTTTCACCTACCTGACTTTCTCTTCTCATAAGTCAGCAGCAGTAGAGATACAGATACTATGCCACGTGTAAAACCCCACCATAGGATTTCTGAACAAGAGATCATGTTCCTCCTAATTCTTCTCCCCAGCAATTTGTGTTTAAGGGCCTGTTTGCTGGACTAATATGTTAGTTTGTATCCAGTACTGAAGTTTACCCTTGTAGGTGCCCAGCTCCTTAGATCACTTTGTCCTTTGTGCTTTAAAACTTTAGTTGAATATAATACTCATAATTTTATCTCAAGAGTCAAGGAAAGTTTTGATTCGTAAGTTGTTAGATGCTATTGGTAATTTTTCAGAAGCATCTTTCTCTTTTTGAAATTATTGTCATGATAAAATCAAAAGATGACGCCTTTCCATAAATGATTCCTAGGAGCTTTCATAAGAAACAAAATTGCTATGCTAGATGGACCTTAAAATGACTGATATGTAATATTGGTCTCCATACTACTCTTTCACTAGATGTGGCTTTTTGGGTAGTTTGAAAAATGTAAAAATTGCTCTGCATCATAGAGTTTTAGGAGATTTTGTTGCTGTGTGATGCCTAGTCCAGAGTTCCATTGGATCTGAGGCCAGGATAGTTCCCGCCTAGCTTCCAAAATAGAGACTTTAAGCAAGGATCACACAAAAGAAGGCATATCCCTTCCCTGGTCTAGCATTTCTCAATTCTTTCCAAATTTAGCCGACTCCTAATCCAGCACTGCAGACCACCCCCATTGTACAGTGGAGGGGTGGGGAGCATTATCNACAGTTTTCTTCCTCTGTGAATTGCTTATTCATACTTCTTATCCATCTTTCTATTTTTTTCTTCATTAACCTATATAATTTCTTTATAAATTCTGGTTACTATTTCTTTTTGTCAGTTATATGGGTTGCAGATATTTTCTTCCATCAGTCATTTGCCTTTTAATTTTACCTGTAGTGTCTAGAGTTTCCTGAGAATTTAAATTTATCAAGTAATCAAAATTACTAAGCTTTTCCTTTATGAACTGTACTTTCCCTTACAAACTATGACCTGATAATGACAGAATCTCTACAGACAGCATTTATGTTTGCCTCTGCTGAGGGCCATATGCATTTTACTGGTCTGGGACCAGTCTGTATATTAATTTCTAGACTTGGGACACTGTGCTGTGAGTCTAGAGTGTATCTGACTTAGCACTCATGACAGCACCAGCTTGAGGTTCTACACTTGATCTCTTTCCTCCTCTGGTCCCAAGCAGAAAGTAATTCCCCTTGCCACTTTCTTGGGGAGTGACTGTGGTACATATAGTCCCTCTTTTGTGTCTGGACAAGTCCTATGTGACTTCTTGCTCTTTGTAAGTAGCTTGGTTCTAGCTCCTGTGTGTGCACATGTCCCACAGCCACTAGCTATTCAGAGTCGTATTAAGTCCCAGTTTCCCCTCGAGTTCTTCGGCTTCAGCTTCCTCTCACTGTTCTGACTTTGGGTCTATATTTATTTTTGGCACTGGGGCGATCTGTGTATGTGTGCGTAGTGTGTAGTTGTTGTGTTATAGTTTATCCAGCATTTCTATGTGTTTGAGGTAGGAAAGGAGATTTCCGTGTCAACTCAGACATACTGACCAAAAGTTCTGGCTACCTTTATGTATACTAACCACAAACCTAGATTCTGTTTGTTTTATTTTATATGTAGGAGACAAATTTGTTTTTTTCAGAGTTTAATAGCAGCTTGGCAGAAAATCTGGTAGGCAACTCCCCCAACTTGAGACATGCTGCTTTGCTAGCTGGTAGTCTGTTTTTCTCCATAAGCCGTTTCACCTACCTGACTTTCTCTTCTCATAAGTCAGCAGCAGTAGAGATACAGATACTATGCCACGTGTAAAACCCCACCATAGGATTTCTGAACAAGAGATCATGTTCCTCCTAATTCTTCTCCCCAGCAATTTGTGTTTAAGGGCCTGTTTGCTGGACTAATATGTTAGTTTGTATCCAGTACTGAAGTTTACCCTTGTAGGTGCCCAGCTCCTTAGATCACTTTGTCCTTTGTGCTTTAAAACTTTAGTTGAATATAATACTCATAATTTTATCTCAAGAGTCAAGGAAAGTTTTGATTCGTAAGTTGTTAGATGCTATTGGTAATTTTTCAGAAGCATCTTTCTCTTTTTGAAATTATTGTCATGATAAAATCAAAAGATGACGCCTTTCCATAAATGATTCCTAGGAGCTTTCATAAGAAACAAAATTGCTATGCTAGATGGACCTTAAAATGACTGATATGTAATATTGGTCTCCATACTACTCTTTCACTAGATGTGGCTTTTTGGGTAGTTTGAAAAATGTAAAAATTGCTCTGCATCATAGAGTTTTAGGAGATTTTGTTGCTGTGTGATGCCTAGTCCAGAGTTCCATTGGATCTGAGGCCAGGATAGTTCCCGCCTAGCTTCCAAAATAGAGACTTTAAGCAAGGATCACACAAAAGAAGGCATATCCCTTCCCTGGTCTAGCATTTCTCAATTCTTTCCAAATTTAGCCGACTCCTAATCCAGCACTGCAGACCACCCCCATTGTACAGTGGAGGGGTGGGGAGCATTATCAGGGAAGTCAGGATACCTCCACCGGGTATGTGACCTTCTGCCTTACCTCAGAGATGTTTCTGGGGAGGAATCTATCACTTTACTAATTTTCAGCCTCTTATGACATCATACCAGTAAATATCACAAGACCCAGGCTTCAGTAGGACCTTGGCACTTGGGTGTTCTCTCATGTCCTCAGGTGATCTGTCAAATACCTAGAATTACATGCATCCTACAGATAACCAGGAAAGAGAGGAAACAGTCCAAAACAAAAGGTGATAGGCTATCATAAACCGAATAAAGACTAGAGGACTGTAACAGTGCTTCTTCTCAGAAGACTACAGAAACTCTGTGCTGAGGAGGAGTCCAGAGTGCCTCCACAGTTCAGATGAAAGCCATTCTCCCAGTGTGGGAATTTGTGGGTTCTTATGAGGGCAACTTATCATGAAATCATAAAATCTCTTCTCCAATGTTTCTTAAACTAATGGTATACTGATCTAAAGAGCCAAGAGTAGAAAAAAAGGTTGGCACAGAAGAATGATTTTTTAAAAAGCCAAAAAAACCCCAGTCTTTAAAACTCTGCTTCTTCAGGATTGTTGGGCTTTTAAAGGGCCAATGAATAACCCCTATAATAAGCAGGCTTCTAAGATGGTCCTGAGATTCCCTACACCCAGAACTACAAATACTGCGGATTTTACTCCTGTAATTAGGTTAGATTATATGGCACAGAAGACTTTTAAAACAGGGAGCTTAACTGAATGGGTCTGACTTAATCACATGAGCCCTTTAAAAGCAGAGAGTTTTCTCTGGCTGGTTGAAGAGGGGTAGTCAGAGATTTGAAGCGTGAGAAGGACATGACCTGCCATCAATGGCTGAAAGATTGAGGGAGTTGCATGGCAAGAAATATGGGTGGTCTCTACG
>NW_007727142.1:29364-33145 GCF_000696425.1 Galeopterus variegatus | reverse complement strand
GCTGGTTGAAGAGGGGTAGTCAGAGATTTGAAGCGTGAGAAGGACATGACCTGCCATCAATGAATGGCTGAAAGATTGAGGGAGTTGCATGGCAAGAAATGTGGGTGGTCTCTACAAGCTGGGTGGCCCTGGCTGACAGCCAGCAAGGAAATGGGACCTATAACTTCTAATCCTATAACTGTAAGGAACGGAATTATGACAAAAACAAGAATGGGCTTGGAAGCTGAGTTTTCTCCAGATGAGAACTCAGTTTTGTCAGCACCTTGATTTTAGCTTTTGACTCCTTGAGCAGAGTGCCAGCCACACTGTGCTCGGCTTCTGACTTCCAGAATTCTGAGCTAATAAATGAATGTTGTTTTAAGCTGCTAAATATGTGGTAATTTTTACACAACAATAATCTTTTAAAAACTAATACAGATTTTGGTATCTGAAAGTGAAATGCTGCCATAACAAATACCTCAAAACGTAGAAGTGGCTTTGGAATTGGAAAATGGAAAGAAGCTGGAAGAATTCTGAGGATGTCATTTTAAAGATGATAGAAAAAGACTAGAATACCTTGAATAGATTGTTAGAAATATGGGCGTTAAAATTGTGACTGGTGAGGGCCCAGGAGGAAGCGATGAACATATTATTGGAAACTGAAGAAAGGGGGATCACTGTTATACAAACACAGTGGCAGAAAGCCTGGGGAAATTGTGTCCTGCAGGTAGGTAGAAAACAAGTTTGTAAGTATTGAATTTCATCAGTGATGAACTAAGATTTCTGGACAGTGTTGGAGGTGCCACCTGGCTTCTTTTTGCTGTTTATAGTAAAAAGGAGAGAGATAAGTTGAGGGAAGAACTGTTAAATGAAAAGGAGCCAGACTTGATGCTTTGGGCAATTCTCAACCTATCCAGATGGGAAAAGCCCCTAGAGTTAAGAGGTGACCTCAGACAGTGTGGTGTAGAGAGAAGGCTGAGTGTGTGAATATGTAATCTTTTGTTACAGCCTCAAAAGTTCACAGTATTCAGTCATAGAAAAGACCCTTCCAGGAGATTAAGGGTGCTTCTCAAGAATCTTTTCAAACTCGAGAGCCTTCAGGAAGTTTAAGGATAATGTCCCTCAGCCATCAGTGGAAGGCCAAGAGAGAGAAGGGATTATTTCAAAAAGATGGTGGGTGTGGCTTTTATCCAATGCTGTGAATCCCTATAAAATCCACAGAAGGCCCATTCGGTTCTTGAGAAAATTTTATCAGAAACACTGCTGGCTTGGGCTGAAAGAAAGAGATAGAGGATAATGTGAAGGGGAGCTAATAGACACCCAAAGTTCTACTAGTGGGATGCAGGCTGATAAATCTTGTCAGCTGCACGCATGTGCTACCATTCATAAAAAAGGAAGGATGACTCAGAGGGCAGAATTAATAGCCCAGGTATTAGATACTAGGGCTGGCATCCATAGCCACCTGGCATTCCTGATACTTCCACCATTGAATCAAACCTACTCATCTAGGCTCAAGAAGGGCTGAGACTACCCCAATCTCCCTGTAAAGGGACAGGCTGCTCACTGCCAGGCAGGGGAGGGGAAAAATGCTTCCTGGAGACAGACGACATTTTAAGAGAGCGATGGGGCTGATCTGAACATGCTCAGTCTCTTCGCCCAAATTTGCCAATCGGAATGAGGGGCAGTGACTGTGAACCCTCCTAGGGAGCGGAAGTTTCCAGCTCTGTGAGGAGTGGAAGATAAGCATTCCCCCTAGCCAGAGTGATATCTCCTAGTAGGGCCATGGCTCTGAAATGATATTTCACTAAAGGCTCAACAGAGGGAGAGCAGTCCAAAGACACTTATATATTCAATAGTACATTGGCCTTAACACCTTAACTAAATGGTACATTGTAGGGCTAGGGCTGGGTCTGGAGCTCACAGACCCCTTGAGCCCATTCACAAACCCTTCACACACGGGTCTACGAGCTAGGTAACCAGACAAAACAGTCCTTGGAGTCTTGATTGAAGAAGGAATAGTCTTTATTCAGCACACACAACACTATGAGCTAGGCAGCACAAAGAGAAACTCAGAAACTCAACTGCTACGGGCAAAGTCCTCTGAAAAACTGAAACTGAGCAGCTGCCGGCAGAGTAAACGTGCTCT
Organism: Galeopterus variegatus; assembly: GCF_000696425.1. Lineage (NCBI taxonomy): Eukaryota > Metazoa > Chordata > Mammalia > Dermoptera > Cynocephalidae > Galeopterus > Galeopterus variegatus. Next base: position 31,020 of record NW_007727142.1, on the reverse strand, counting down.
ATTGTTAGACTCGAGCTCTCTGCTGCCAGCCTGCTTCACAGACTGCAGAACACACACAAGCAGTTAACTAGAAAGATACATGGGTGCACATGCATGCCAACTCCACCCACACACAACTTGTTTACAGGAAATGTTGAGGGAGCCTGACTAAATTATCCTATTTTCCCCACATACATTAACAACCTTACTGAGACAAAAACCAAGAAGTTTATAGATATGAAGGTCTTGGAGCTCATCTAAGGGGATCTAGTTATCAGAATAAGGATGAACAAGAGCCATCATAGCAGGAGAAAAAAACAAGCTATAAACCATGTGGCAAATGTGAAGGGCCAAGAACTCAGAGCTCCAGGTGGTATTGAGCTCATGGGCTTTTTGCATTCATCAGACCTGGACTGGAGTCCCAGCACTGCCACTTGCTAACTGTGTGTCCTTGGTGGAAATTACTTTATCTCTCTAAATGTTAGTGTCTGTATCTGTTTAATGTTGAAAAAATTACATAAGATAATGCACGTGAAGCAGTTAGCACATGCCTGGCACATGGAAAGAACTCTATAAATAATATTGCTAAAATTGTTGATATTATGGTTACCCCAGTGGAATGGTAGAGTGGGAGGTGATTTGAAAAGTATCATGGGAATCAAACAAGACAGGTAGGAATGAGATAAAAATAATAATAATTAGAGGCAGTGGTTTTAAGACTGGTTTAGAGACTTGTGTCAAAAACGCAGTTGTTCTTATCTTTGCTTAGTTACTCTTCACCTGGCAGGAGAATGTCTCTGTGTAACTGAAGATTCTAGTAAGAAGAAATTTTCTAATCACAACATAGAGTATGCAGGAATAGTTATCTGTAGTTATTTACTTTACATCAAAGAATTATTGACTCAGTAGTTCATGCTACGGTTCTAGGTAGACATCATCAACAAAATGTAGACAAAGTTGCATCTCAATAGTTCAAACAAGTAAAATATGTAACATTCTTCATAAGTTTTATAACTTGCTGACTTTATTATAAACTATGCACATAAACCTTCTAATACGGTTTTTTATTTTGAAATCCCAAGGTCAACTTTCAGGAAATACTATGGCTCAGTGTATTGCATTAACTTTTTCATTGAGCTTCGGCACTGATGCTGTCTAGCACCCAGTACTTTGTGGCATCTGCTTTCTCTCCATCCACCACCCCCAGCCCTTACACATAGGATGGTGGTATCAGTTCCTAATAAGATTCATTGACAGCAAGTTTGTGTGTAATCCCGAAGGGGTCACTAAAGGTCCAAATAGGGTTATCATTCATTCATTTATTCACTTGCTCAATAAGTATGGACCAAATGCCTTTCATGTGACATGTATTATACCCAGTCAAACAGAAATTGCCTCTTTTCTGGTATCTTTTTAAAGGGATGTGTTTACCCTGCTCTGCCATGAAGATAACATAAAATTTTTAGTTAGGTCAATAGAAACTCTTAGTAATATAATACAGAAGGATTTCTTTTAGCTTCAAACTTTATAAGTACAACAAAAGAGTTAATAAAAAATACAAAATGGAGTGAACTATGTAGAGTTTGTGTGATTACATATAGCAAATTATATATGCGCATATATACAAATATATATGTAAATGCATGTCTACACACAGGTAGAGTGTGACTTTGAGTT
>NW_007727142.1:27766-28495 GCF_000696425.1 Galeopterus variegatus | reverse complement strand
CATATATACAAATATATATGTAAATGCATGTCTACACACAGGTAGAGTGTGACTTTGAGTTTAACCTCCTGCCCTTCTCTGGGAGTACTGACGAAGCCCTTAGCTTAAGGTAGTTAGGAGAGTGCCCTTGTCCTCACCCAGGCCTAGACTTCCTCTTTTCTTATTTTCTGATTCTGTATAATCAAACTACTTTGGGTATCAATTCTTATACTGGGACACGCTGGTCTGATTGCTTCCTAGTATGAATGCTCTTATGCTAATAGAAGTTATTAGTTTTGCCATAGTTAATCAAAGTTCAGGCATTACAGTATATAGACTTTTTGCCCTCACTGACTCCAATAGGGCTCATCAACTCTCTATTACTTTTTCTCTTTGTTTCAGCCTTTAATTGCTATTGCATTCGTGTGTGCACCGCAGGAACTGCAGGGTATGGAACTGACCTCTGCAATTTCCTTCAAATGCCTCTGACTGATTGCCTTTCATCTCCACTGAATGCTCTGCTGTTGAGGAGGGAGGGTGGTATAGATCTCAGGACTATAGGTAGTGGGAAAAAAGAACCTTTTGCAATCAGAGTGCTGCCTGGGAAACAGAGCCTCTAGCAGAGAGGCCCATCAGAGATGGTACTCCTGGTCCTGACCCAGCTCCTCTGTTTCTTCCAGGTCCTTTTCCCTCATGATGCTCCTTCTCAACCTTGTGTAAAGTAGAGACTGAGACTTCTTTTAATGGGGT
>NW_007727142.1:26294-27756 GCF_000696425.1 Galeopterus variegatus | reverse complement strand
CCTCATGATGCTCCTTCTCAACCTTGTGTAAAGTAGAGACTGAGACTTCTTTTAATGGGGTGTATGTGTGTGTGTGTGTGTGTGACACAGAGAGAGAGAGAGAGAGGTCTAATTGGAGCCCAGTTAGATTAAAATGACTTAAAACATAAATAATATCAGTTTATATAATACTCATTTATCACTGGGGCCACCTGAAATGCAAAAAGTGAAAAACACTATGGCAGCATTCAGTAATACAGTGACATTCAGATGATCTAAAATTGGTTTATAGCATTTTTTTACATTTTCATAAGTATATAAGAATTTTTTACATTTCATATGGAATATAAGAGCTTTCATAGACTTCTCAAACCATGGAAACATGACTTTGAACCCTTCTGAACATGAGCTTGACCTCTGCTCTAATGTCCACCCACCCAATGTCTCACTGCAAGCACCCTCTTTGCAAAGGGACCACCTACCACTAGACCTGAAGTGTCGCTATTGGGCTGAGGACCAATCTGTTGAATTACTTCCCACCCTTTGTTTTGTGGTTCTCTCAATTACTAACTCCTAGAAATGTGATCTTACAAAGTTTGAAGGGNCTCACATGAGACTGAACGTAGAGTCAACTCTCGGAATATGAGTCAGTAGGGGATAGAAAAGTTAGGATGATAACCCAAAAATGGTAGAACGGCAATCCAAGAAGCTCACTTTTTTTGATTTTAATTGAGTTTTAAAAGTGAAAACTTCGACTAGAATGTCTTTTTAAAAAGTGAAAAAACTGATGGACTCTTTCTACCCTTTGCCAGGACATAGTTTTAAGAAAGAGTCAGATGGAGAGAAAAAAAAAAAAAAAGCCTAGATGATCAAGAGCCAGATGTATTTGTTTTTCTGCAAAAGATTTCCCATTAGGAAGTTTTAGAGGAAGAATCTTAAAAATTAATTCCAGGTGTCAATTTTTGGCTATATTTTCTGGCTAGGTCTTCATTATTCATAGCGATTTGATTTAGTTAGTTAACAGACACCTCAACAGTGCTTGCTATGGGCAAGGCACTGTTCTATGTTCATTTAATCTTCTTAACAACCCTAAAGATTAGATACTAAAACAAACCTCATTTTATAAATGAAGAAACTGAGACACATAGAGGTTATGTAATTTCTCCAAAGTCACACAGCCATTAAGAGGTACAGTTAGGATTTGGAGCCAGGCAGTCTGACTCTGTGGTTCATAATATTAAATACCATGCTATGCTGCCCATCATTGTGATTGCTGTGTGCTGTTAATTTTGTGATTAATCAGTTTTAAGAAACCTCAGTTTCAAACTATTTGCTTTAGGGTCATTTTCATGGCTTTTGTCCTGTTCTGGTTTACTCAGAACTTTCAATGGATAGGTAATTGATAATTTAAAAACTCTTTAGTAGTACCTGCCTGCTTACTTGTACACAGCTCACTACGTCTCTTGACTCTTAATATTCTCTC
>NW_007727142.1:7164-26023 GCF_000696425.1 Galeopterus variegatus | reverse complement strand
AGTGCTTGCTATGGGCAAGGCACTGTTCTATGTTCATTTAATCTTCTTAACAACCCTAAAGGTTAGATACTAAAACAAACCTCATTTTATAAATGAAGAAACTGAGACACATAGAGGTTATGTAATTTCTCCAAAGTCACACAGCCATTAAGAGGTACAGTTAGGATTTGGAGCCAGGCAGTCTGACTCTGTGGTTCATAATATTAAATACCATGCTATGCTGCCCATCATTGTGATTGCTGTGTGCTGTTAATTTTGTGATTAATCAGTTTTGAGAAACCTTAGTTTCAAACTATTTGCTTTAGGGTCATTTTCATGGCTTTTGTCCTGTTCTGGTTTACTCAGAACTTTCAATTGATAGGTAATTGATAATTTAAAAACTCTTTAATAGTACCTGCCTGCTTACTTGTACACAGCTCACTACGTCTCTTGACTCTTAATATTCTCTCAGGATTTCTCTTTCTGGGTTAATGAACCACTATGACTAAACACTTTACAAGAAGCCAGACCATTATAATTCAATCAAAGTTGAAGTATCAAGTATAAGACATGATATGAACAGATAAAAAATATCTTCTTCATTGCCTCCTTGGTGCCTTCTTGTTTTAAGAAGACTGAGAAAATATTAATGATTTTGATGTGATGTTTTTACCTATCAACAGCACATTTCATAAGAAGAAAATGTCCATATAACCAGCACCCCAAATCTAATATGCTCAAACTATATTCTTGCTTGTTTCTCCAAATCTGCTCCTTCTCTAGTATTCCTTTTCTCAACAAATGGAAATCTATTCTGCCAGTGCTCAGGCCAAAAGCCTTGGTATCACCTTTGACTTCTATTTTTTCCCTCTTATACCCTTGCGTGCTGGCATGGATAGAAGGCCCTACTTTAAAATACAATCATGACTATTGTAATAGTCTCCCAATCTCCTATTTCATTTCTCTGCCTCTTCCCTTTCCATTCCCACCTTCCCCCTCCAATCCGTTTCCACACGGCAGCCAGACTGATCCTTCTAAAACTCATGTCAGTCCTCTGCTGAAAACATGTCAATGACTTCCCATTCCATTCAGCATAAAATCCAAAGTCCCAACTGGGACATACAAGGCCCTTCATAATCTCCTCCCTGCACTGCACTAATAACTCTTGGATCTCATAACCTACCACTTTCCCCTCATTTTGCTCCAGCCAGGACAGCCTGCTTCCTCCTCCATGAACATGCTAGCACAGGTCCCTCAGCCTTTTGTACTGGCTGTTCCCTCTGCCTGGAACATTCCTCTTCCAGATGTCTGCATAACTTTCTCCTGCACTTCATTTAGGGGCCTGCACAAATGTCATCTTGGGGAGAACGTCCTTGATGGCCCAACTCAAAATAGCATCCTCCTTCCCTGTCACTGTGTGTTTATCCTGCTTTATTTTTTTCCTTAGCGTGTATCACCTGACGTCTGTTTATTTGTTGACTATCTTCACTTGCCCTTCTAGAATGTAAGCCCCATGAGAAAAGGGAATTTGTCTAATTTCTTCATCACTTTATTCCCAGTATCTGGCACAAGGCACTCAAAAAATATTGATTGAATAAGTGAATTTAATGAATGAACTGTATACAACAGTATTTTGATGTTGAGGTATGGAGGAAAACATGGAAAACTAGGAGGCCCTAACAAAATGAGTGACCTTGGGCAAGTTACGTAGGCTCTGAGGGATTTCGCCTCCTCGATTGTAAAATGAGGTGTTTGGTTTAAATGATCACAAAAATCACCTCAGCTCTAAGAAGTCGAACTGTATACAACAGTATTTTGATGTTGAGGTATGGAGGAAAACATGGAAAACTAGGAGGCTCTAACAAAATGAGTGACCTTGGGCAAGTTACGTAGGCTCTGAGGGACTTCGCCTCCTCGATTGTAAAAGGTGTTTGGTTTAAATGATCACAAAAATCACCTCAGCTCTAAGAAGTAATGATTGAATGACTCAGAGGTTTGATTACTTTTCACTTTTCACTCTCCCTGACACTTCAGGTTTTGAAATACAACATGCTCAGTATATATCCTCCCTTCTCAATGAATAGTAAAAAGAGAGAAATTAAACAAGATTACAGACAAATTTATTTCAGCAATATCAACATTATGACACAATCATTATGTAATATTTCAATGCCCATACTGAAAATAGACTTTCCTCCTAAAGAAGACATGACAGTTATTTTCTAATCCACCTGGCATTTCAATTAAGAGGGAGATAACTAATGTGTTTACCCCACAATACTTTTTTAGCTCATCATGTATAAGGACATAAGACTATATCACAGCAGAAAATAGCTTATTGCCAATTTAAGTAGACAGCTCTGCTATGGAAAAATGCTCACATTAGTGACCAAAGTGAACACCTCCTAAAAGCAATTAATGTTATTTATTTATGCATATAGACATCACCTACTTCCAAACAGTTTGTAATAAAACACATTAATACTGTTGTGCTGGGTATCCTCCTCTTAGATCCCCACTACTATTGTTCCACTATGCTCTGTGACCCGGGGGTTTTTCTATGTGGTTCTTTGGCCTCTGGCTTCTGGTTTGATTCAGCCAAAGTGACGCATGAGAGATCAGGGTGAGGAAGGAGAGTGGGGTCAGGAGAGATGTCCTCCCAGCTCCTTGCCCTGTAGGGTTGTGCTGACTAGCTGTGCCCTTCACAAAAGGTCTCAGCTCCTGTTGGGTAGCCTCCCCAGCCAGCCTTCTCTGTCTCTGGTCTATGGGGGGTAAAGCAGGGCTCCGCAAGATCCCTTGTGGTTGCCTTGCACTCCAACCCTCCTTTGTTAGTTGTGTTCTTATTACATTCTTCTTCATTTATCCTAATTTTGAGTGTGCCATCTGTTTCCTATTAGGAATCATTAAAATAGAAAATCAGTAAGAAAACGAAAGACAAGAAATTAAAGGGATGGGAATATAGTTATTCAGCTAACCAAGACTAAAGAAAGGTGTTGTAATTGAACCTGGTTAAAGTTAAAGGGAAACATTTAGCTCTTATTTGCTAATAGTAGATAACATACCAGCACATCCGGAGCTCAGCATGTATTGGAGAGAGGAATGCAACCTACTCAATAGACAGCATTTTCAATAGAAGTGTTACAAGCATGTAAATCAATCCCCATATGATACTGCATCAGCCTTTATAAGGCCTATGGTACAAAATTAAATCATATTTCTGTGAAACTTTTCTATGGAAAGCGAAAGTGATGCCACATGCAAGGTGATAAGAAGTAAAAGTGTTATGAAGAGATAGGTACTGTATTCTCATCATTTGACTTGATAAAGGAATAGTTTGGAAACTTCGGGAACGAATGTTAGTCATGTCTCTTAGATGCTCCTCTTAAATATTGATTTACTTGGCCAGGCTTTTAAAAACATACTTTTGCAATTATATAGTATTTTATGTCCATCATAGATAGTTTGGAAAATAAATGAGCATACGAAATACAATAAAAATTACCAAAAATCCTAAACCACTACCAAAAGAAAATCATTAACAATGTCTTTACACTCTTTTTTTCTACATACACAGGGACTTAACTAGAATCATACTGCATGTATTATTTTTAACCTGATATTCCCCCCCCCCATTTATCAACATATCTTGCATATTTTCCCCCTTTTTCCTATGGCATAATTTTTGTGGTCTATAGTGTTTCATCAGAATTGTAAATTCAGCCAATCTCACATTTTGGGATAGTTATATTGTTTCCAATTTTTAACCTTTATAAGGATGTGATGAACATACCTGCATATAAATCTTTGCATATGTCCCTGCTTGTTAATCCTTAAAAGCTTGTTTATTAATCCTTAAGACTTTTGCTAGTTATTTTCTTCTTATTACTTTCTTATTTATTCTTCAAAAAGAGTACGTTAACTTACCCTCCTACCAGTGGTAGATAAGCTTGTTTATCAGCTTGTAGACTGGTGACTAAAGTGTTCAAGTTTAGTGCACTGATAAATAGCTGAAATAGAAACAGTCTGAATTGTGGACTAAAAGAAGATTCATTACGTTTGAATACCCAGGCGTGATGGTGGCAAGATTGACTTTCTATTTTGAAAACCGAAGATCTAGCTTTGGTTTCTTGCCCATGTAGAACATTTCCCCATCTTGCATAAAGGATGCCCTGCAAAGTAACTCTTTTGAAGCCAAATTTTAATTCAGAAACTTAAGACAATCCTAGGTTGAAACACACAGAAATGTTTATACACTTAAGTATAGAAGAAATAATGTTGGCTGAAAGGTTTCGAGGATAGGTGTGACTAAATGTCCATTTCTAGCATAAAATACCTTTAATCTGGTTCTCATGAGTAATTTGATTTAGAGAAGTACCAGGTCCCATGCTCTGTTGGGATTCAATGCACCTGTATACCCCCATATAACTAAATGAATTGATTCACTGACTGAAAAGTTGCATCATTATTGTTTAGCAGGTCCTTTTTGATTTATATGAGCTGATATGAGGAAAGTATTTTGTGCAGTGGTACTTTCTATATTCTTTTTCATTGAACCAGTTTAGCAAATGTATATCTTGTCCCTCTCTTCTGCAAGGTGTGATACCAGATATAAATAAATACTACAGTATATGGCATGATCCTTACCTTTCAGAAGTTCACACAAATGCGTGAAAAATTATGTGGCAAAATATAGATGATTGTCAAGTTGATTATGTAGAAGGAGGAATCATACTTCAATTGGTGGTGATTTTATGTGATGCAGATATTATCACTGATCTAAATGAAATAAATGGAAAAAATATTAATGTAAAAAAATGAATAATTTTCTACTAAGATGTCCTGTTATGTTTTTATATATAACAATGCTACTTTTTTTGTGTGGGGTTGCACATTCCAGGCCAAAAGTAGAGAGGAAATCTTTAAGATGCAAGGAACTATCTAAGTAAATTAGAATCTAGAAAATGGAATAAAAACATGCTTTACCTTAATGGTATACGGGTAGTGGAACTAGATATTTTGAACTTCATATTTTGTACGTTTTGTGTCCCTGGTTAAATATTATGACCTCCTCCTGACTAAGTCATTAAAGCTTTGAGATAATGATCTGGCAACAATGTACAGAAGTCTATTTGTTCAAAGATTTAACGTCACACAGATAGCTTGAAATAAGAGACCAGCTGTTTTCCTACTGCAATGCTTTAGTTCTAACTTTCTGCTTTCTATTTGTAAATAAGAAATTCTTATTTCATGCTAAATTGAATGGTTATGTAACATTAGTCTAAGTTTTTAAAAGTTAAATTTTGAGGTAGTCTAATATAAACATCGTGTTTACTAGTAGAGTTTATAATGAGAAATAAGTTGTTTGAAAGATTACAAAGGTAAGGTAAAAGTGATAAAAATTATCTTAAACCCTCTGAAAAAATAGCATAGCATTGGTTTGGCTTATAAATCTATACAGAGAATAGTTTCTTCCATTTATTTTTACTTTTACTGGCTTAACTTTACCAAAATGAACAAAATGTGGGACTGAGAAAAGGAGCATCTTGTATCCAATAAAATAGAGGTAATAAGAGGAGATGGCGCATAATGAGGGCTTTTTATGTTTTTCAGAAAAGCAAACTTTTTCTAGAAATCTCATGTAGAAGTCAAGAGACAAGCTTTAAATTCAGCTCTTATCACTTGCACTAACTTTCTGATTCTTCTGTCATTGGAATGCTGTAAGGATCACTTAAAAAGACTTAAAAATCAGTCCGTTTAAAATCTGTGTCTCAACAAATGTCCCAAAGGGCTAGTTAAATACCTCTAGTCTTGACTTTGATTTGAGGCTTGCAAAGCCAATAATTCTTGATACACAGTTCCTATGCCTATTAATCGATGAAAAGTGAATGGAACTGTCCTTAGGGAAGTACTTCGTTCAGTCTTTACCATTCTGCAAATAAAACTGCTGGCCCGGTTCCCATTCACAACTTTATTATTCTTGGACCAGAGACCAGATGTTTCCACTCACCTAACGGTGATTAATGAAGCCCTATTATGTGTCAGACATGATACAAGGTACTAGGATACAAAGATAAATAATGCAGATCAATATGGGAAATGCTATGCTAAGGATACATAAATAGTGTGTTAGAAGGTACACCTAGCTTCGTCTGGAGGAAGGGGAGAAGGAGAAAGGCTGTGAAGACAGTGCTGAGTCTTAAATGATGAACAGGAAGGATTTATCAGGCAACAAGGCAGGACAGAGCATTCTGGGCCTGTAGTAGATGCCCAAATATATCAGTAACAATGCAGGGGCAAAGCCTCATGAGAAAGAATCATGGAATGCAGGGCAGGACAGAGAAGGGAGTGCAATAAACCATAAGCAAGAGGTCACTGGTGCACCAAAAATGGAGCTAGTGTTTTTCCTGGAGAGTTCAAAGGAAGATTCAAGGAGAAGATGGCATCTGTTCTGGTCTTAAAGGTAGTCAGACTGACAGGTGGAGGAGGGAGATGAAATCATTCTGGAAGAGAAGGCTGTGCAAAAACCAGATAAGCATGAAAGATTATGGCCACCCTGTCTCTTCTATTTACATTCTCATGCTAGAAATCTCATCCATCCCTGAGGCATCAAATGCCATTTTAAATGGACATCTCCTTAATTTAGGTCTGCAGCGCTGAATTCTCCCCTTAGCACCCATTTGTACCTCCAGATGTTTGTCTGGCATCTCCACTTAGAGGTCTTGTAGTCATGTCAACTCGTATATGTTCAAAACTCAGCTCCTGTCTTTCTTTTCCAAACCCGTTATTCTCCCAGTCTTTCGTCTCAGTTATTGGTGCCACCGTCCAACCAGTTGCTCAAGCAAAAAACCTAGGAATTGTCCTTGATTCCTCTTTTCTCCAATCTCCATATTCAGTCCTTCAATAGGCACTCTGATTCCACTCAAAAGCATATTTCAAATCTGAAGACTTTACTCCATTTCCTGAGTTCAAGTGACCATTTTTGCCTTATCCTTCCATCTGGTCATCTTGTTTCTCCTTAGCTCCTCTACTGTCTATTTTCCGCTTAGTAGCTACAGCCGTCTTTTTAAGATGTAGGTCAGATTATGTCACTCCTTTCTTTAAACTCTTCGATGGCCTTTTGTTGTTGATAGAACCAAACTCTGGCCTAATCATCTAGCTCCCATGCAGCTCTCCAATCTCACCTCAAGTCTTAACTCACACCACCTGCTCCAGCTGCACCGGCCTCCTTCCAATCCCCAGCACACTGAGGTCCTTCCCACCCAATGCTGTGGCACCTACAGCTCCCTCTTCCTACAGTAGCCCCCTCCATCTCTTCCCATGGCCATCTCACTCTTATCTTTCAGATTTTATCCAAATGTCATTTCATCCAAATATCCTATTAAAAATATTTTAATATCTTTTTGTTTTAATGTAATGACTATTCTGTTTGGTTTTGAGGCTATTTTCATTTTTTATTATTTTATTTATTTTATTGTACTTTTGTTTTTTTGGTGGCTGGCTGGTAAGGATCCAAACCCATGAACTTGGTGTTATAAGGTAAATATACCTTCTAATGATTCTACCCAAATTTTTAAAAATCCTCACTCTACTTATTTCCTTCTTAGTAATTAACACAACATGTAATATCCTATTTATTCATTTATTTGTTTATTGTCTCTCTCACTTTATGGAAAGTCCCAGTTCCATGAGGCAGAGGCCTAATCTCTCTTCATGCACCATATCCCAAGTACATAGCACAGTATCTGGCTTTAAACATGTGTTCAATAAATATTTGTTGAACAAATGAATGCCAAAGCCAATAGTGTTTTAAGACTGTAGATAAGGGTTAACAGAATCCAATACACTGAGACATCAAGTAAAATAAGGATTGAAAAGGATTGTTTGGGGCTGACCCCGTGGCTCACTCGGGAGAGTGCGGTGCTGGGAGTGCAGTGACGCTCCCGCCGCAGGTTTGGATCCTATATAGGGATGGCCGGTGCACTCACTGGCTGAGTGCGGTGCAGGCGACACCAAGCCAAAGGTTGCATTCCCCTTATCGGTCACAAAAAAAAAAAAAGAAAGAAAAGGATTGTTTGACATGATCCTTTGAAAGTCACTGGTGAGTGGAGAGCAGTGAATTTGGAGTGAAGGCAGAGGTAGGAACACTGTGGGTAAGGAGTGAAATAGGAGATGTGGAAATGGAGAACAGCAGGTGTGCTAAGATGCTTGGCTGACAAAAGGAACAATGAAGGGTGTAGTGCTACAGTCGGGGGGTCTAAAGAAAGTCCTGTTAAATTTTTCTAAGGGGGGCCGGCCCGGTGGCGCACTGGAGAGTATAACAGAATCCAATACACTGAGACATCAAGTAAAATAAGGATTGAAAAGGATTGTTTGGGGCCGACCCCGTGGCTCACTCGGGAGAGTGCGGCGCTGGGAGTGCAGTGACGCTCCCGCCGCGGGTTTGGATCCTATATAGGGATGGCCGGTGCACTCACTGGCTGAGTGCGGTGCGGGCGACACCAAGCCAAAGGTTGCATTCCCCTTATTGGTCACAAATTCCCCTTATCGGTCACAAAAAAAAAAAAAGAAAGAAAAGGATTGTTTGACATGATCCTTTGAAAGTCACTGGTGAGTGGTGAGCAGTGAATTTGGAGTGAAGGCAGAGGTAGGAACACTGTGGGTAAGGAGTGAAATAGGAGATGTGGAAATGGAGAACAGCAGGTGTGCTAAGATGCTTGGCTGACAAAAGGAACAATGAAGGGTGCAGTGCTACAGTCGGGGGGTCTAAAGAAAGTCCTATTAAATTTTTCTAATGGGGGCTGGCCCGGTGGCGCACTGGGTCTGAAAGAAGCAGTTTACAATGAAGAAAATGCCAAAACCATTTCCTGGGCCCATGGAACACAGGACATAAGAATATGAGCATCCTTCACTCAAGAGCATATCGGTGAAAACAAGGAAGTAGTGTTCTGAAGGTTGAGGATGTAGGGGATTTTATGTATGATGACACGGAGGTTCCAGAGGGCCCATTAGAAAGCGCTGGAAGGGGAAGGAGTAAATCATGAGAGGGAGGGAGGGGAAGGGGGAGAGAGAGAGAGAGAGAGAGAGAGAGAGCACTCACACTATAGTAATGGATGAGGGTACCTGAGAGCCAAAGATGGAAATAATTGGTGCTGAGATTCCAAAAAGCCCCAGGGGTAACATCCTTGTAGGTCCTGCACAGAACAATGTACCAAGTGGTGTCAGGGGTCTGAGGATACTAGCAACCTGGGGTCAGTCTGCCATGGTCAAGCAATTATCTGCAAAAGGACCACTGACTTCCCTCCAAGGCCAATGCCAGGAGCAAGTGAACATGATTGTCTGTTGGAACCTAGAGAAAAAGCCTCTTTAATTCAGTATCTGTTCTTTTTTAAAATTTAGTTTTGAAGTAGCTTTACTTTTTCTGATTATGAAATACACACACATTGAAAAAGATAAGGTAATGCAGATAAGTATAAAGAGTAAAATAAAGATTGCTTATAATCCTTAGATGGAGATAATATAATCTTTGTTAACATTTCCACACCTGGCATTGATAGGATTCCCTGGCATTTATCAGTTGGGACTCTGGAATACACCTGTCAATCAATGTTTCCTCTCTCTCCCAGTCCCACCCTCTCTCTTCCTCTCCATCTTTGGTGTGCTACCTTTCTAGCTTCATCTTATTCTTCCTAAATTCAGATCTTGGTCATCTCTGGAGTGCATATCATTCAACATTAAGCTCATCCAGTTATTCATCAAGCACTGAACGGATGTCGCTATTGTGGCTGTAGAGTTGCTGTGGCTGTGGCCGTGGTGCTTGAGATGCTTCTTTTGGTTCTCCCATGTTTTTACAGCAAGTTAGGAAACCACTTAGCTGTTCATACCCACCTGCCAGAAGAGGGACTGCCACATTGCAGGTGAGGCTAACCCAGCCTCTACAGCAGACCCTCTGTGCCAGTCACTCACTAGCACTCACCATTGGGGTACTCTGTTTTTACCAGTAAGATGCAGTCTCTTGACCCAGACACAGTATGGCAGGCCAGAGTGGTAAAATGGGCCTCTGTCAAATAAACACCAACTGTGTCATCACGTTGGGAAATCCTGAATGACGGTTTCAGCCCCACCCAAACAGCGCATGTGTACTTCCAGTATTTTCATTCTGCCTCCATTCCCAGAGAAGGAGGAAAAACAGTCCTCGTAAGAGCGATGCTTTTACCTTTTTGCACTTGATAAGCCTGACCTTCATTTTACCACATAGGTCAAAAGGACTATATACCACAACCCTCCTAATTTGTTCTTTTCCTCCTTCCTCCCACCTATCTCCTGCTACTTCCCCAGAAGCATAAAGCTTTTAACATCCTGCGATCCATTAGCATAAATAATCTCATGCTTTTAAAGTAAAAATAGCTTTAAGGCTATATTTGTTAAAGACTGCATTACCATAAGAGGATAAAAATATTCTTGAGTAACAGGTACATCATATACTTTAGAGACAATAACATGCTTTTACCTCCTTCCTCCCACCTATCTCCTGCTACTTCCCCAGAAGCATAAAGCTTTTAACATCCTGCCATCCATTAGCATAAATAATCTCATGCTTTTAAAGTAAAAATAGCTTTAAGGCTATATTTGTTAAAGACTGCTTTACCATAAGAGGATAAAAATATTCTTGAGTAACAGGTACATCATATACTTTAGAGACAATAACATGCTTTTATTGTGGTTCCCTGAAAGTTGATTATTTTAGCCATAGATTAAAACCTTAGGCCTCAGCACAAGTTGCATTTCCACTTCAGAAATTGTTAAACCCTGAGTTTTCTCGGGTCATGTATCTTTGTATTTTATTTTTTCTGTTGCCAATATGTTATAAGCAGATCTAAGAAACAAAACAGATGAAGTGCCATTTAAATTTAATCTTTGCTGTATGAACCAATGGATAATGTTATAGCTTTTCCCCTCATCTTTACATATCTGTTGTTAATTTAAGTTTTATGTAACATTTATACAATAGATAAGAAAATACTGGGCTAAGAAAGAACAGAAGTGGCAGGAAATGGAAATGAGAGATCTTCAGCGTCTAGAAGAACTGAAGAAATTAATGGCTGAACAGTCGGTAAAAGACAGAGAAAGGTAAAAGAAAAAATTTTTTAATTGTGTGGTGATGGAGGTGATGAATGGAATCTTCTGTAATGTGTTAAGATAAACAATAGTTGAGGGAGCATTTTTCTACACTTAATGTATCCTTTCAACATTTATATTCACAAATGGGTAAAATGAATGTATTTTAAACTCTCATATTCATCCATGAACTTCTAGTTTTTCATTTTGTTCCTTAGGTAGGTTCCTACTTAAAACTCTCACAGAGAATTTTATAGTATTTGATTGCCTGCTGTGTGCATGAAATGATTTGGGCTGCTGCTGTGACAATATTTTGACACAGAAAGGGGAAACCATTATTCCAATAAAAAGGGAGACACAATTTACTGTGACTAAAGCTGGAGAAGACAACATATAGTTATGCAGTGCTGTGTGGTATTCATTATAATATACTTAGGGTATACCCCATACATGAAAAAACTTAAATTTCCTGGAATCATAATATAATTTGAGAGCTGGAAAGGACATGTGAGATCAACTGGCCCAGGTTCCTCATTTTACATATACACTGAGAGATTAAAATTAGTTTTCCAAGGTTACTGTATCTATTAGGGTCAATCGGGAGATAAAAACTAGCATAGTAGTTTGAACAGAGAAAGCTAAATATAAAGAACTACAAACTCTAACAGGAAATCCCTGGTATATAAAGGGATACAGAGAACTTTGAAGAATGCCATAGGGCTGAAGGAGGGTTCCCATGGAAGAAGCAGTTTGGAATTGGGGCCCCCTCTCCATCACTGGGGTTCAGACCTCATTGTACAAGCTGTGATTATGGGCCACTACTACATAGTGAAGTTCTTGGTGGGCTAAGCCAGAGCTAGTTCATAGTCATCAGGCAAACAGGAAACATCCCACTTGAGTGCAGGCAGACCAAAGCTGGATGCCAGCTATCGAGATGCTTGCAAGACTTGATGGAAATCTGGCCATGGAGGTACCTCTGAAATTTGATGGGAAACTGACCATAGGGGTGGCACTGGAATCCCATGGACTGGGTTGTACCCTACATGTGCTGCTGGCCACCATGTGGTAGAAACAAGAAGGAGTAAATGCTGGAACCAGGAAGGAAAAACACCTCCCTTCTGCAGTTTCCCTCAAGCATGCTTTTCTGAAACAGCTTAATATTTTGCCAGCTGCAAGGGATAAATATAGGGTCCAGCTCTATTTTCAGAGAGCAGACAATGAAGGGTGGATATGGAGCTAAGAGACAATAAATTGATAACCAGCATAGTTATCTAATTTAGATAGCTCATTAGTGATTTTCACAAAAGATAAATTGAAGAGAGATCTTCCATTTCATAACATAAATCACCATAAGTTACCTTCAGTAGTGAGTTTCCCTAACACATTTACCTGTTAGTCACTGTAAAAAAAATTGCCTGGAATTCTCTGTACTTCTGCTTAATTTTTCTGTGAACCTAAGACTGCTCTAAAAAATAAAGCCTATTAAAAAATTTGACCCTTAGACTTATACACAACTTTGGAAGATATAACCATTTAATACAACAAGGTTCACTTGTATCTAGGAAGCTTTCTTTGTGACCCATGTGACAGTCATCTCAAACTCCAGTCTCCAAGGTTGCAGAGTGAATCTGGAATTCCAGATGGATGCTAGGCATTCTAAGGACTTTCTGGGTGAAATTTACATTATTTTCCAGGTTTAAGGATTTTTTAGTTGAGTATAATCTATTACTGAGAGAAGTAAGAATACAGCAAAACCAGGGCTCAAGTTTAGGAGGTGAAGCAGCCAATGCTAACCCAGATAAATAAGCACAAACTGAGATATAAGTGGATACCAGAAAACAAGCCATGTGTCAGTAGACAAGAACCTCTGAAGAGCTAAATAATAAAGGGCAAGGCAAAGGCAGTGGCCAAAAGCCTGGTTGGACAGTCTAAAACTATCCTGGTGAAACAAAAGAGAGCCAGAGGAATTAAAAGGAGTGGAAAAAGCAGAACAGATCTGTAGTCCCAGCATTAGGAAACATGCTTCTTATAGAATCACCCTCAGAGCCAGGGAGCTTCTTTGATTATAGAGTCATTAAAGTCTTTTGTTTCTTGTCCTGATAATTATCAAGATTAGCTGATTTAAAACTTCAGTTGAAAAGAAAAAAAAAGAAAATTTGGCTAATCCGCATTACATAGCAGGAAAAAAAAATTGGCATATTACAACATTGCAAAAAGAATACTAAGGACTAGGAGTCTAGGAAACCAACGTTTTAGTCTTAACTCTTATTGAATAATGTATGATCTTGGGAAAGTTGGTCATTTAACCTCCACAAGGCTCTGTTTTGTCCTTTGTGAAATTGAACTAGATAACTGCTGAGGGCTAAATGGGTTGATCAATTTTTAAGGGTCTATGATCTATATATTCTAATCTAATGTTGATTCTTATGTAGATTCAGGAAACTATAGGTCCAATGCTTGTATGCCAATGAGAAATCTGTGAGGAAGGCCTTTAAAATATCAGGATGTACAAGAGAAATAATTCTCAGAAAATTTTGATAATGTTGTCGACAGAAGCATAGTCCTCCTTTTATGATTTAGGGAGATGGAATTCAACATTTAAAAATCGCCGGCAGCTTTTGCTTCTGACAGTAACCAGAAGTTGTGTCCTTTTTGTAACAATCCTGGCACTAAGAAATTTGGTTGATTGGTTAAAACGTTTTTCTGTAGGGCCGGCCCGGTGGCGCACTGCTATAGTGCGCCGCTTGGGAAGCGCGGCGGCGCTCCCGCCGAGGGTTTGGATCCCACATACAGACCGGTTCCCGCTCACTGGCTGAGCGAGGCGCGGGAGCAACGCCGAGGGCTGCGATCCCGGTTGCCGGTCCTGGTCCGGTACGGGGGCGACACTGAGGGTTGCGATCCGTTGCCGGACATGGAAAAAGACAAAAAAAAAAAAAATCGTTTTTCTGTATTACTGAAATGCAATTCACAAACCTCACGTTTGATATGTAGGCACATTTTTTTTCGAATCAGAATAAGAAAGCTTGGAACGGTTTCCAGATCTGTCTTCAAAACATGCACACACAGCCTCAAGGGTTTGAAAACTATCACTTACTTCCTTTTCCTATTTTTAAATTCTAAGATTAAGTTTTTTGACAACCACATTCATAAATAAACCAATTTGTTAGGTTGACCCATATAAAATTCCATTTTTGTAGGTAAAAAATGATGGAGTATTGGCAATTTCATGTGGTTCAACATAATAAAGAGATAGAGCAATTCATCTTATTTATTAATTACATCTCTCTTCTCAATTGATTACAGTGTGTCTTGTATTGAAATTGTTTTTGACAAAGTTTGCACTAAACTAATTCCCTAATAGCCTATTTTTGCTTCTCAACATGCCATTGAGGTTAAGAGAGAAGACTCTACACTTGATCTTAGCCAAAAGGCTGAGAAGCGATGAGAGGGAAGACTCTAGAATCAGGTTGTTGACATTAGGGTCCTGTCTCTATCTTTTACTGCTGTGTGGCCTTTGGGTAAATTACTTAACTTCTCTTTACTTCGGTTTCCTCATATGTACAAAGAGGGTATGAATAGCATCTACTTTTCAGGATTGTTGCAAGGATAAAATGAGATATTGAATGTAACACACTGACTGCCTAGAACATAGTAAGTATTCATTAAATATAGGTAATTCCTGTCAATTGACGTTTTTACAACATGAGACATCCTCTAACCAATTTTTCTTGAAGTATTTAACCATTTTAAGTATTTTAAATAAAACATGTAATAATGAGGACATTCTTATAAAAATTAAAACAAAGTTACAGCAAAAGTGCCCCTTGATCACTACCCTCATGCGATCTTTTCTCTAGAAATCATTGCTTTTATCAGTTTTTTAACATATATACATACATACTATCTATATCTACCTACAAGAAAAACGAGTTTAATAAGAACAACAAAAAAGCCCAATGCATTTAAAAATATAATACCATCGTGTTAGTCTGCTTGGGCTATCATAATAAAATGCCCTTATACCCCTTAAGTGGCTTAAAGAACATAAATCTATTTTCTCACAGTTCTGGAGGCTGGAAGCTTGAGATCAGGGCGCCAGCATGCTCAGGTGCTGGTGAGGCTCTCTTCCTGACTTGCGGAGAGCGACCTTCTTGCTTTGTCCTCACATGGCTGGGAGAGAGAGAGAGAGATAGCAAGTCTCTGGTGTCTCTTCTTATAAGGATCCTAATCCCATCATGAGGTCCTCTCCCAAAGGCCCCATCTTCAAATACCATCACATTGGATGGTGGGACTTCAACATATGAATTGGGGTGGAACACATTCAATCCACAGCAACCACTTGTGTAAAAAAAAAGTGTGTGTATGTATAAATTGCCTACTTGGCTGTTAATTACTATTTATTGGTTGCTGCTAGCATATAAGGCCTTCGTGCCAGTTAGAAAAAGGTGCCGTCTTCTGGTGGCGGAGTGCACAGAGTCCCTATGGCAAGTGGACAAATTAGGAAAAGGCTCTGCTGCTGAACCATGGCCCACAGCTGGGCAGATGTAAAGCTGGATGGACATCATGCCCCATTTATACCCCTGGCCAGGCATCATTTTTTAAAGCACAAACTTCAAAATAATACATGGTATCCTTGCAAATAGACCTATCTAAGTATTTAAAAATGTTATATATTATTCATATTTCTTCTAACATTTAACTCTGTAACCATCTGGAATTTATTTTCATGAATGACATGATCTAAATTATCCTAAATTGATAGCCAGCTATCTCAATATTAATTATTTAATGAGTCATCCTTAGCTACTGATTTAAAATGCCACCTTTATTATATATTACATTTCTAATTATACATTTACATCCATATGGAGTCTTGATTAAATAAAAACATAACTATATTTATATTTCTACTTCAGTACCATGCTGTTTCAATTATTTTGTTTTGTTCTTTAGTAGAATAAGTGTTCAGTCATTGTTCTTTTAAAAAATATCTTAGCTATTCTATGTCAAATTTTATCTAAAAATCCTGTTGATTTTTTTGTATTGAAATTTTGTTAAGGAGAGCCGACAGGTATACCAAATTTAATCTCTAGCCTAGGAACATGCTTCTGGAATAACTCTCCAGTTCTAGTCTTCTGTTAAGTACTTTAGAAAATTTTATATTTTTCTCTGGTGAAGGCTTGGAAATTATTTTGGAATAGGTGGAAACTGGTAACCAAGAAGCCAATTATAAGTTTCCCTCAGTAAGCTCTGTGAAAAAAAGTGTCTGAACTAAGGAAATTAATTAAATTAATTAAGGAAATTAAGGTGGGGATGCAAAGGTGGTGTGAAAGCTGACAGAAGTTTATAAAACACTTAATTAAATTAGTTAGATTTGGTGACTATTTTCACTGGGAGAAGACAAGGAAAGAAGCATGACCTATTTTCATGAATGACATGATCTAAATTATCCTAAATTGATAGCCAGCTATCTCAATATTAATTATTTAATGAGTCATCCTTAGCTACTGATTTAAAATGCCACCTTTATTATATATTACATTTCTAATTATACATTTACATCCATATGGAGTCTTGATTAAATAAAAACATAACTATATTTATATTTCTACTTCAGTACCATGCTGTTTCAATTATTTTGTTTTGTTCTTTAGTAGAATAAGTGTTCAGTCATTGTTCTTTTAAAAAATATCTTAGCTATTCTATGTCAAATTTTATCTAAAAATCCTGTTGATTTTTTTGTATTGAAATTTTGTTAAGGAGAGCCGACAGGTATACCAAATTTAATCTCTAGCCTAGGAACATGCTTCTGGAATAACTCTCCAGTTCTAGTCTTCTGTTAAGTACTTTAGAAAATTTTATATTTTTCTCTGGTGAAGGCTTGGAAATTATTTTGGAATAGGTGGAAACTGGTAACCAAGAAGCCAATTATAAGTTTCCCTCAGTAAGCTCTGTGAAAAAAAGTGTCTGAACTAAGGAAATTAATTAAATTAATTAAGGAAATTAAGGTGGGGATGCAAAGGTGGTGTGAAAGCTGACAGAAGTTTATAAAACACTTAATTAAATTAGTTAGATTTGGTGACTATTTTCACTGGGAGAAGACAAGGAAAGAAGCATGACCCTGAATATTATGAACTTTTTCTGGCCTTCTTGGGTTGGAAGCTTTAGTTATTTTGTTTTCTACCTCTTTTATTTTCTAGTAAATTCATTTGGCTATAGTTTTCTTTTTTTCCTGTATACCTTTGACCACATTCTACAAGGTTTAAAATATTGGGTTTTTATTATTACCTAATGTCTAGTAGTTTTCATTTTATATTTGATGTTTTAACAATAAATTGGTGGATATTGGTATGTTTGCCCAAGGCAAGTTTCCAGTTTCATAGATTGTCTGGCTGTTGGCTACAAATTGGTGGGCAAATCAAAAAGTAATATGAAATGTATAAAAGTTAATATACTAATCAAAATAGAAGAGTATTAAATAGAAGATACTCAGTTTTTCAGGTAACAAATAGCAGTCTTCAAAATAAACTTAAGAGCGTACATTTTCCTTTTATTTTTTTTTTTACCACGGTGTTTACTCCTTGTAGTTTTTAATTTCTCTAATTCTACACTCCAGGTCTTTTTCTGGCCATCCCAACCCCTTGCCATTTTGACTTCCTGACACCGTTTCCTGAAGTCTTTTTCCACCCACTGCTGGAAGTTTAAACTCTTTCTCGTCTTTTGCATACAGTGTTTCGTTCTTTCTTTCCACGCGTGGCTTTGCATGTACTTCCTAACTAACCTTGTTGGAACCGATGCAGCAGCCCTGGTCACTGCAGAATATAACTCTGTAAAGCTGTGATGGTTTTTTGATGTTTATATTTCTTTTGTTTTCAGGTGATTTTAAACTTTACTCTGTCTTCAGCAACTTTCTTTATTGAGTATTCTTTATGTTGGATAGTGAAAGATTCTACCACAGGGAGGAGTAGAAACAAGAATATGTAATGGTCATTANTTGGATAGTGAAAGATTCTACCACAGGGAGGAGTAGAAACAAGAATATGTAATGGTCATTAATTCACTGTATTTCCTTAGTATCATAATACCACTGAATATTGCAGAGAAAACAAGTAGAAATTAGGCCATTCTTCCATGCTTAGGGCCTCTCTCCCCTTATCATTATGAAATTATGTAAATGCTTCTTAAAATGTTTAATCTCTAACTTTTCTAAAATTTAGCTCTCCTGGAGCTAGCATATACTTTCCTTTTTCTGTATGTGCCAGTTATTGTTTTTACAAGGATAGCTATAATTGGGGCCTTTCATTTAGTTATCTAGCCTGCTTTTCTCATTTTACCTCCTTTGTGATAATTTTAAGGTATTGACTTTTTAAACGATATACTCTAGAAAACAATTATAAAGATTTCTAAAAGCAGGTTACTTAGCTAAGGGGTTCCTCTGGATATCATTTTATAACCCCAAAACTGAAGTTGGGTACTACCAACAAATGGATGGAACGAGTTCCAAGAACTTCATCAGTCAATGCTAATGTGACACGAGAACAGCTATTCTTTGCTACATTAGAATCACCTAATGAGAGAGCTTTTGAAAGTCCTGATGCCCAGGCCATACCCCAGACCAATTAACTCAGTATCTTCGGGGTGGGATTCCCGCGCCAGCATTTTTTGAAAATCCTCAGGGGATTCTAAAGTGCAGCAAAGTTTGACAACTACTCCTTCCACACTTTTTGAAGGATGGGCCCCAAATCATCTATTGGGTTCTTAAGAA
>NW_007727142.1:5748-6767 GCF_000696425.1 Galeopterus variegatus | reverse complement strand
CGCGCCAGCATTTTTTGAAAATCCTCAGGGGATTCTAAAGTGCAGCAAAGTTTGAGAACTACTCCTTCCACACTTTTTGAAGGATGGGCCCCAAATCATCTATTGGGTTCTTAAGAAGATCCCACTTTTTGTAGAAATACCCATAATTTCCCAACGCTATACCCTCACTAACATAGTTCAGGGTAGTCACGTAGATGAAACTTTATATTCATGGAGAAGTTTATCAGTTCTAAAAATCCTTTTCAAGCAAAAATTTTGCATATTTTTCTCTAAGTACGCAGTTACAAGTGTGTGTGTGTTTAATGGGGAAAACATTGCTTTCTATAGTAAAAAGCACTAGTTTTTAGTTATTTTTTCCAAAATAACAGCATTTTTGTGTGTATTGTAAAACAATAAACAGTTGAAATGTAAGATGTTATGACCATTTGGGCTACGAAGAGGCTAGAGCCCAGCTGCTTTCCCAACATTAAATTGGCTTTGCTAATCTCACGTGTGTTTTGGGGTGCTTGCCAACATCAGGGAATTGACAGTTATTGCATTTTCTAAGTAGTAAAACCAGATGTTTCTCTTTATTTTCCATGTCCTTTCTTGACAATGTACAAATTTCAGCATGTTGTATTGGAAGGCATTAAGGACATTTAAAGAGGGCTCACAGTCTAATGTTTGAGATTTTTAAAGTGTATATTTAGTAAAGTGACTTAATTAGAATTTTTACAAACGTTTGTTATCTTTTTGCTTCTCAGCATGAGATTTCCCAAAATTGGTGGGAATGTTCTTGTTCATTAAATTTCTGTCAACCAAATCCTGATTCCGAGTGGATGTACCAAATGATGTAAACCAAGGATCACTGTGAACTATTAAACAAATATAGTTCTTAGTAAGACTGTCTGTTAAATGCATATTAGAAATGCTTTGCAAATTATCATTAGTTTAAAAGACTGAAAGGGACCTCATTGACAGCCAACATGATGCCTTTCAATCCATCGAGGTAATTTTGTCTAAAATAATAATAACAATAA
>NW_007727142.1:2975-4274 GCF_000696425.1 Galeopterus variegatus | reverse complement strand
AGGGCAGGCAATATTCAGAAACCCTTTATAATACATTTTTATATAAAATGAGCATTACTGCATTCCTTTGGTGCCCACCATTATGTTTGTTTCATATGTATGTCAGTGCAGTGACCACAGATGCTGTAATTCCAAATAGGACACCTAGGTGCTGTGATCTTTCTGAGAACCAATTATCTCAAATTCTCTTGTCCAGTAACTCAGACTTCTACCTTGCTCCGTAATTAGTTCTACAGATATTTGAAAGTTTCTCTTTGGGCATTAGGTTGTTTTGAAACTGCATTACTTTTCCCCCATTCAACATTTACACCAATATGTGGAGGTGAATGATTTGCTGGCCCTCCTCAGCAGCAGAGGGATGCTGTGTCCTCCAGTGCTTCACAGTCGCTTCTGCTGGTGAAGTGGGGGCAGCCATCATATACCTTGCTGATGTCCTATCACTGACCTCTTAGCTAGTGAGTTTTACTAAGCATTTTTAGGTAATGAAATAGAGACCTTTCAGTCATAAAATTTACAAAGATTTTATAAAGCTGTAAGGCTATATAGGCAGAATCTTAGGAGGCATGGTTAAATGAAGGAAGTTTAAAGCCTTGGATTGGGAACAGTGTAATGGGTGACTTTCACAAAAGGCCACAACTGTGGTGGATACAACATAGCTTCAAGCACTTGATGTTTATCATTTGCTTTGAAGTACCCCTGAGGGGGAAATATACATATATATAAATATATATGTACGTATGTATATACACAGGAGAAATTCACGGAAATATTAGTATTATCTTTTATTTTCATTTATTTATTTATTTATTATTGAATCAAAATTGATTATACATATTTTTGGGGTTCAACATTGAGATATGTTGATCAAATCAATATTACTAGCATATATACTGTTACAAATTGTAATTATTCTTTATGCCCCTTGTCCAATCCCTCCCCATCACCCTTTCCCTCCCCCCTCTAATTACCCTATATTTCCCCTCTCCCTCTGAAAGAATAATGGTTACTCTGTTGATTTGCTGTCCAAATGATCTGTCCAATGCTGAAAGGCGTTATCAGGTCCCCCAATACTACCATAGAGCAGATGTCTCTTCCGTCACTATGAAAAGGGCTCTGTGCAGACAGACATCCTACTCCTTTCTTTATCTCTGCTGCTGACTCTCCTTGTGTCAACTCACTCCAGTGGCTGGTGGACCATCTGCATGGTGGTTGTGGCATCTAGCCACCTTCGTGGCAGCCATGGTTATTGTGGTGGCTGTGCTGGGCCACCCGCATGGAGGAAATGTTTTGGGCCTGCTC
>NW_007727142.1:0-1912 GCF_000696425.1 Galeopterus variegatus | reverse complement strand
ACTCGTGTGGTAAGACTGGTTGTGGGAGGGGGGACCAATCCCCTTCTCCATAGCCTGAATCCCCAGGTGGGTCCCAAGGCACTGGCGAGGTGTTCCTGGTTGTCTGAGAGGGGGTCCAGTCCTTGGCTCCATACTCTGGGTCCCCGGGTGGGCCCTGAGGCACTAGTGCAGGGCTCCTGGTTGTGGGAGGGGGTCTGGTTCCCTTCTCCGTGTCTCAGGCCTCTGGGCAGGGCCCTGATGTGCTGTCCCAGCATACCTGGCTGTCGGGAGGTGGGGGGTTCCAGTCCCCAGCTCCTTACCCCAGGTCCCTGGGGCACTGGTACAGTGTGCCTGATTGTGGGAGGGGGGTCCAGTCCCTGACTCCATACTCCAGGTCCCAGGGCAGGCCCTGAGGTGCTGGCACGGTGTGCTAGTTGTGGAAGGGGGATCCGGTGCTGGCTCGGTGTGCCTGGTTGTGGGAGAGAGGTTCGGTCCCCTTCTCCATATCTCGGGCCCCTTGGTGGGCCCTGATGTGCTGTCCCAGCATGCCTGGTTGTGGGAGGGGGGTTCCAGTCCCCAACTCCTTACCCCAAGTCCCTGGGTGGGCCCCAAGACACTGCCTCAGTGTGCCTGGTTGTGGGAGGGAGGTCTAATCCCCTTCTTCATGCCTCAGGTCCCCGGGTGGGCCCCAAGGTGCTGGCACAGTGTGCCTGGTTGTGGGAGAGGGGTTCCATCCCATTCTCCATGCCTCGGGTCCCAGGTGGTCCCTGAGGCGCTTGTGTGGGGTGCCTGGTTGTGTTAGGGGTTCCAGTCCTCTTCTCCCTGCCTCGGGTCCCTGGGTGGGCACTGAGGCACTAGCACTGTGTGCCTGGTTGTGGGAGGGGAGTCCGGTCCCCTTCTCCATGCCCCAGGTCCTCAGGTGGGCCCCAAGGTGCTGATACAGTGTGCCTGGTTGTGGGAGGGAGGTCTGGTCCCTTTCTCCATGCCTTGGGCCCCTGGGTGGGGCCCTGAGGCACTTTTACAGTGTGCCTGGTTGTGGGAAGGGGGTCCGGTCCCTTGCTGCTAGACCTGGGTCTCCAGGCAGGCCCCTAGGCATTGGTGGTGTGCCGGTATGTGGGAGTGGGGTCCAGTCCTTGACTCCAATCCTTGGGTTCTTGGGTGGGGCCCTGAGGTGCTGGTGGTATGAGTGGCTGTGGCCCGGGGTCCTGCCCCACTCCATGCCTCATGTCCCCTGGTAGGCCCCAAGACAGCTGTGGTGTGCCTGGGCCAGAACTAAGTTTTTGTCCTTTGCTTGCTTCTAACATGGGGGAACTTNAATAATAATAATATCAACAACAACACTTTTATAACCTGCTCATCAATATAACCTAACTAGCTGTGGGCTGTATATGTGTGTGTGTTCATAATTGGGGCATGGACACACAGATTATTTGGATTTGATTGCAGTAGTTTTTGAATGGATCATAGCTGAGCAAGCATGATTGACAGGGGAAGGCTAAAAAATTTATGAACAAGGCAATGTATAGCCATTTTAATGTGAAAATAAACAAACAAGCTTGTGCCAGTGGGCAGACGGGCCACCAGCTGGGTAGAGATTGCACAGCTGAGGTCATTTTAGAGGTCTTGGATGACGATTTAGCTCCTAATGTATGCAAGTTGGCTGCACATCTATGGTCCCTTTCAAATCACGGGCAATTGAAGAGTAGTTTGGGCTGCTTTTACTTTACTGTTTACTACTATGGTTTTTGATTTTAGAAATCTTGGCTCGTTGAAAAAAGCTACTGGATTTCTACTGTATGCTAAGTTGATCTGTCTATTCGAGTTACTTGTTGAGGTCATAAAATGGAATGTCAGCAGGTATGTGTTTGGTAAAGGGCAGGCAATATTCAGAAACCCTTTATAATACATTTTTATATAAAATGAGCATTACTGC
>NW_007727141.1:468991-469269 GCF_000696425.1 Galeopterus variegatus | reverse complement strand
TGCAGCTTTCAAGATTTTCTCTTTGTCCTTGAGTTTTGCCATTTTGACTATAATATGCCTTTTCTGTGTCGGCCCCAAAACCTTGGTGAAGCCCTTTTTGGGTTGAATACGTTTGGGGATCGTTGAGCTTCTTGGATCTGTAGATCTGTAGTTTCTCTTTTGTCTGGGAAGTTTTCTGCCACTATTTTGTTAAATATGTTTTCAATACATTCACCTATTTCCTCCCCTTCTGGAATACCCTTGATTCGGATATTTGAGCGCTTAAGGTTGTCTAATAT
>NW_007727141.1:465113-466273 GCF_000696425.1 Galeopterus variegatus | reverse complement strand
GGGGGTGACTCACAGAGCTCGCAGAGTTGGGCCGGTCTGGCACGTTTCACTCTGTTTCTGCACAGTTTCTGCTGGCTTTCTTGGCCTTTGTTGTCTGGGCTGACCATTCATTCCCGCAGCTGGGCTTGGGTGCTCTCAGGAGTCCTTTTCTGTGTCGGCCCCAAAACCTCGAACCTGCTGCCGCTTGTTTGTCGATGTAGGATTGTTGTTGAAAGAATTATTCGCCTTTTGTTGCTCTTGGAAATGCAATTAATACTCTGGTATCACAGCGCACAGCTCTCAGGATCGCACTGTCTCCTGGCACGGCTGTTCCAGACCCGTCGCCATCTTAATCTTTGATTTCACCTTTTGATTGGAGAAAATGATGGAGATTACTGGACCATGCACAGAACCAGATTGTGATTCAGTAGATCTGGTTCTAATTCTTACTACCACTAATTAGTTATGTGGTTATAAGCAAATTAAGGCCTCTATTTTCTTGTGTTTAAAATAAACTTTTTGGACCTGATGAAAAGACAGCTTTCTCTTTCAACTATTTGTGGTTGTATGGTTCTATAATTCTGGTCAAAATTGTTCTGAGCAAGAGGAAGAAAGTGGAAAGAAAAAATTTTAATGTTATTATCATATGTGTAGGTACATGTAATTCTAAAATACCTTGGTGTATGTAACTGTCTCTAGACTACACAAAAATTGCATATGAATACATTACTTTTTGATATTTCTATATATTTTTATGAATTCATTAAAATAATTTCAGGTTAACTTAGTAGAGTTAATTAGAATTTTCTGCACCTTGGAAAATTATTTTTCCTATTATCACTGCATGGACTTGGCAAAGAAAGCCTGTATTCACTCTTCACTGGATGCCATCCTTGTTAGGTCTTTTTAAGGTTCTTTGCTTCCAAATAAACATGAGTTGCAGTATCAGGAGTATCTAGATTCAAATTGTAGCTAGGTGGACTAGGAAAGTTATTCAAATTTTCCTTACTTCAATCTTCTCAGCTGTGATGTGTCATTATAGTAACATTGGGGTGGGTGATTGTGAGGATTCAGAAGTATACATACACAATGGAATACTATTCAGTATATATAATATATATGTATATAAGATATATATACATATATATATACACACACACATATATATATATATATATATA
>NW_007727141.1:462319-464207 GCF_000696425.1 Galeopterus variegatus | reverse complement strand
TATATATATATATATATATAAAAGAGAATGAAATTCTGTCATTCACAGCAGCATGGATGAGCTTGAAGAAAATTATGTTAAGTGAAATAAGCCAGGCACAAAAAGAGAAATACTGCATGTCCTTATTCATAAGTGGGAGCTAAAAAATAAATAAGAAAGAATGAAAGAAAAGAAAGAAACAACCACCGCAACAATCCATTGAACTGTCAGAAGGAAAGAATAGAACTGTGGTTACTAGAGGTGGGAAAGGGGGAGGGGGAGGGAAGTTAGCAAGAAATTGGTTAATGGACACAAAGAAGGATTATGTTTTATAACGAAGAATATACTGATTATCCTGACTTGAACATCACATATTGTACACAGGTATTGATATTCAACTCTGTACGTAATAAATTATGTTTCAATAATAATAATAATAATATAAAAAAGTGTCAGCTGAGGCTGCAGGCATTTCCATATTCTATTATGGGTGGATTCCATGTCCAAGCTCACTAACCCAGCTGCTGGTGGGCCTCAGGTTGTTGCTGAGGACGGGCCAAAACTTCAGTTCCTTGACATGTGGGCCTCTCCATATGGCTGCTCACAACAGGGCAATTTGCTTCCCCCAGGCCAAGGGCAGAGAAAAAGATAGGATGAGAGAGAGAGAGAGAGAGAGATGGAAGTCCAGTCTTATGTTACCTAATCTTAGAAGTGACATCCCATAACTTTTACCATACTCTATTCATTACAAAGAAGTCACTAGGTTTAGTCTCCTCTCAAGTGGTGGAGATTACTCAGGGAGTGAAATGAGGAGGTGGGGATCGCTGGGGCCTGTCTTAGAGGCTGCCTACCACACCACTGGAATGAAATTAAGATCATTCAAAATGTTTAGTCTTTCAACTTGGTAAGGGGAAGGGACAAACTACCAAATACATACCAAATGGCAATTGATTTACATGTTTTATGTAGCACTCATCAACTTCATGAATTGAATATTTTTATCGTATTGAAGATTGTGGGAGAGACTAAAAGATCTTAGTTATTTAAATCCCTATCCCGCCAAACAATTTCTGTTTTAACTCCAAAGCCTAACAGGTTATATGTCGATGGGATTACTATTTTAAAAGTAAATAAGCAGATTTTTCTAGATGACTTTAAATCTTTGAAAGGAAGTAGTTTCTGGGCTCTAAGCCTCCCAAGGTTAGGAGGGTAGGAAGTATCTTGCTACACCTGGGCAATTCAACATCTCAACAGCACCCTATTAATCTGGGAAACAGAATTGTCTCTGAAAAACAGAAGAACTGATTAAAATTTCTGTCTCTGTGATTACTTACAACATCTGTTTTGTGCCCTGGGGTCTTCCTTTATCCTTAATGTGTCTAGAGTTTCAAAGATTTCTTTCTGCACCTGGTTTCAGATGAATCTGTGACTCTCATCAGAGATGATGTTATAGTTAATTTATTCCACAGAAAAGCAAAGACACCTATGCTCCTCAGAGGTAAGGAACACTGAAAAAGGAGCACAGTCCTGTTCTTTTGTTCTCTGTTTGTGTAATGCAAATAGCATGGGGAGTTCAAAATGCAAGCGTACTTAATTCAAATTAGTTGAAGTATGCTTAATTATAAAGAACTGACACGCAGACAAATAAGGCCATTTAACAAAAGTTTAACTGCTAGGCCTTGTACTTTATTATGTTGTAAGCACCCAAAAGAGTGGTTGAGAACACATCTATCTTTCTGGATGGACATTATCTTCTAATTTTGCAACTTCAAGGATGATTTGGATTATAGAATTCTGTGGGAATCTTGAAATCTATGGATGCTGTTTCTAGAAAAAATGCATGTATCTCATGCATGTAAAATTTAATAAATGTAGGAGGTTTCATAGGCCCTTAATAGCCTATACATGG
>NW_007727141.1:416912-462107 GCF_000696425.1 Galeopterus variegatus | reverse complement strand
TCAAATTAGTTGAAGTATGCTTAATTATAAAGAACTGACACGCAGACAAATAAGGCCATTTAACAAAAGTTTAACTGCTAGGCCTTGTACTTTATTATGTTGTAAGCACCCAAAAGAGTGGTTGAGAACACATCTATCTTTCTGGATGGACATTATCTTCTAATTTTGCAACTTCAAGGATGATTTGGATTATAGAATTCTGTGGGAATCTTGAAATCTATGGATGCTGTTTCTAGAAAAAATGCATGTATCTCATGCATGTAAAATTTAATAAATGTAGGAGGTTTCATAGGCCCTTAATAGCCTATACATGGACCTCCAAGTAAGAGACTGCTGTGATGGGAAATGGGAATTGTAAAGCTAGGGCTTACAGACCCCTCGAGTCTGTTGCACAGACTGGGTCACAAACCCTCCACACACAGGTCTGTGAGCTAGGCAATAGAAAAGAAAAGGTCCTGGGAGCCGTGGGTATAGAAAAATGAATGGGTTTCATTCAGATCTAGGAGCAACTGTCCTAGTGGCTTCTCTGAGAGTTCTGAGAAGCACTATGGATCAGAGCTGTTAGTCTTTTATACTTAAGTCCACAACCCTGGACACCTGGGTGCCCATGCACAATTTACATTAAGTAGTAACAAGGAACACCCGAGGATATTTACAGCTAATGCTCGGCAAGATTCTGAACATTTGAGGGGCCCTGACATTTTCCTATTTTTCCCAACAGGAATTTATAAAATCAGATACAAATGCTCGGCAAGATTCTGAACATTTGAGGGGCCCTGACATTTTCCTATTTTTCCCAACAGGAATTTATAAAATCAGATGTTTGCTGGAAGATGTGTGTATAAGTATTTGAGGCTTTTGAAACTTCCCTGAGAGATCTCAATACTCTTACCCTATGACAATGTTTGTATTGTGGAGTAAAGGAAATATTTCTATTATAATAGTTCTCAAACTTTTGCATATCAAAGAATAACCCGAGAAACTTGTTAAAAAGGTAGATTCCTGGGCCCCACAACCAATATTGATTCAGTAGGTCCTAGGCGAAGCTCAAGAATTTGACTTAGAAGAAGTGTCTAGGAGATACTAATGCAGGTGACCCAGCAACCAAGCTTAGAGAAAAGCCTTGGAGAAGATTTCACCAACCCATGTGTCAGGGTGTCTCTCTCCACCTAGATGAGCCTGGGTCCCTGTGCCCTTCTCTTCCACAGACGCTCAGGAGGTTTTCTATACTTTATATGAAATTATTTCAAAAAAAATTCCAGTGTAACTAGAAACAAAAAAGAGAATAAATAAAAAATAATATCTACAACTTATTGCATACCTATTAGCACCAGGAAGTCTCTCCTAAAGGTACTAATTTAATCCTTGAAAACTCAAGATGGATCTTAACTGTCCATTCTACAAATGGTGTGAGAGCCTTATTAAATGTTAAGCATTTTTTCTTGGTCATAAAGCTTGAAAGTGTCCACAAGAACTGGGATTCAGAGTAGGGTTGCTGAATTCCAGAAGAACACTTTTTTGGGGGGCTGTTTTGTTAGTTTAATGTACCACAGAGTCTATGGCATTTCCTCCCAGCCCATCATATTTTTACATAGGGAACCACCACTCAGGCTTTATTGTACTTTTTTGTTTATCGCCTCAGAACCTTTATTAAATATCGATGTTACTCAAACATTTAAAAAAACCAGACAAATAAGATCATCTGAGATCCAAACTTAGGCCTCATTCTGTTGTTTAAGTAAAGTGACCTTACTGGTCACTTTTTCTGATGATCGGTTTATGACTTGACTCTGCATTTAGAATGTATGTTCCATTGAGCAAGTGTACAGCTTCTCCTCATTTAGGGTAGAGATTATCCTTACAATTGGGAGCTCTTTTGTAATGCCCTTCCCTAACAGCTATGTTTACCGAAATTCTAGAATTCATAAACCCAGTAGTATTTACTAAAATTCAAATTTCTGGCTCCTCCTAGGACCTACCAAATTTAGAATGTCCTTGGCAGCTTGTTTGAATAATACTGGCCAGTGAAAAGAAAAGTTAGACTTTCTTATTTGGGATATTTAATATTAAAAACCATTAAGCCAACGAGACCCATCAGTGAAACCAGAAAAAGCTCTTGGACTGGATTTAGAGATGGACTGTGCTGGCCTACCCCTTTTAGCTCAGGGCTCTGAGAAGGTCTATGGGAATATTTGCTGGGCTCATGCAGATGAGAGATCTGTGGGTTTTCTTGTATTGATGTAGAGTTTCCAAAATGAAGGAAGAAGGCCCACAAACAAGAAGAATTAATGCAAGTCCATCCATAAAAATATCTAGGCAATGTTACAATAAAACTTAACTCACTGTATTATTTTTGTCCTGAGAAACAGAACCAATAAAGAGAGAAACAGAGCACATGCACACGCACGCACGCACGCACACACACACACACACACACACACACACACACAAAGGGTACTTTAAAAAAGTTTGTGGAAAAGCAGAATAAAAGACAATATGAAACTTTCTATGAACTTTTTGAAGATCCTTCATGTGTGATATGAATTGGCTGACATGAATATGGGGATGGGCAAGTCCCAAGATCTGCCTGTAGTGTGTGTTGGAAGCTGGAGACTAAGAAGGGCCAAAGGTTAAGTTTCTGTCCAAAGGCCAGCAAGCTCAAGACCCAGGAAGAGCTGATATTTCAGTTTATGCTCAAATGCTGCCTGAAGGCAGTCAGGCCAGAGGAATCCTCTCTTACTCAAGGGAGGGTCAGCCTTTTTGTGCTATTCAGGCCTTCAACTGATTAGATGAGGCCCACCCCACTCTAGGGAGGGCAACCTGCTTTATTCAGTCTACCAATTTCAATGTTAATCTCACCTAAAACACCTTCACAGCAATACCCAGAATAATGTTGACCAAATAGCTGGGCACTCCATGGCCCGTTAAAGTTGACACGTAGCATTAACCATAACACTCACCAAGTCTGCTAAAGGTGAAAAGGGGACTTTTGAAGACACAGGATGGGGAGGGAAGCTAGTGGGGGGGGCAAGGACGATGGTGGAAGAATCCTCATCTCTGACCAGTTCTCTGAATAAGTGATACAGGAGACACCAACAAGTAGATATGGTCAAAATGTCATGTTTATTGTCACACAAATCTTGAGATCTATTATCTAAAGTGTTTACTAATACCAGACTCTAGAATTAAACAGAATTACCTAATGCCACCATGTAGAAGTAGTGAAATCTCTCAGGACAGACCTGCTCAGGTTTTGGTCGCAGGTTTAGTAAAATGTTTGGCCTTTCTACCTTCTCAGGAGTGAGTAGAGAGACCAAGACTGGGGTTAGCAAAGATTACTCCTTGTGGAAGGGAAGAGTGGGGGAGAGCGTTCCACACAAGACTTCCTTGGTCTGCCAGTGATGTGGCTTTTTACTGATTATTTTTATGTATTTTGATAATTACAATGTTGTTATGAATAATAATATGTTGCATTGCATGCCATTTTTATTATTTTACTTTAAGTAATTAGTTTTATTCCCTCTTTAAAGTTCTCTTAATTTCAAAAACACATTCAAATTAAAGCTGGCCCAACCTCTGTCTCTCTCTTTTACACACACACACACACACACACACACACACACACACACACACACACACACACCACGCACACACACACTCACACACATGCACGCACACAAACACACACAAAGACATATATACATATCATAGATATACACACAAAGTCAGTCTGGATTTACTGCTGTTTATATTTGGCATGGTGCTTATAGCAGTATGCATATTTTCAAAAGAAAATTGGTATTTTGGGGGAGGGGGTTGGAGCTGGGTAAATTGCTTTCAAAAGTATTACTTATCTGAAGAACTAGGATAGCAGAAGCTAGGACGTGATTTCACAGCTAAGACACGCAGCTTTGAATAGTACCATTTTTTTTTTCCAATTTCTTCATTCTTACATGTTAACTAATAAGAAATACCTTCTGAAAGTATATAAAATATTAGACTCATGTTTCTCACAAATGCTCATCAAGGTGAACATAACTGCTTGACAAGACAGCACACTCAGCAAAGCATTTAAAATTAGGTGGGGGGGTCTTCTAAATAATTAGATATGCTGAACACATGGGGTGATTTTGAGGACCCCCATCCCATCTCTGGACCTCAACTTTTTTATATTAGGTGGAAATACAGCTTCTTTCAGGCAAAACCATAGCAAGTAGATTTTATAAGTGCAATGCTTTTCAGAACTTGCTCACCTTTCTCCAGCCCTTGGCGACCAGTATGGATCTCTCCAGGTACATATGGTGGTTGGGATTGGAGAGAACCCAACAGAAAGAGATCAGCCACTTACATTGTAACCTCAGAAATGTCACCAACCTCTAACGAATTTACCACGAGCTTATTACTTCATCTCTCTGGGTTTTGCCTTTCTGACCTGTAAATTCTAAATTATCAGTAAGGTCCCTTCCAGTTTTGTAATCAAAGGTTTATTCTTGTATAGACACTTTTGTTTTAAATTCCTGGGACTATCAAGAACTTCTTATAGAGAATTTCAGGAGTCCCGAGAATTAGGTGGCTTCCCCAGGATCTGGAGTGATTTGGATCTGACTCTCCTTGGTAAAAATGCTAACCTCCTTTTAGGGAATGCCACTGCTTTACAGGTTTGCCCTCCACCATGTGTATTAATATGTCTCAGAGTTCCTTTTGATTAAAGATTCCTAGTTTATCAGGTAGTTCATGAAGTAGGGGGTTAGAAAAGCAGGTAACAGATGAATCGAGGTATACAGGACATAGGAATAGTAATGGTAGAGGATGGAGAGCCAAGAAAACAGAAACATTGCGGCTGGAATGGGTCTCAACTATATCAAACCACTGGGGCACCTACTAAAAATGAAAATGCTAGGGCTGGCCCTGTGGCTCACTCTGGAGAGTGCAGCGCTGGTAGCACCGAGGCCGCAGGTTCGGATCCTATATAGGGATTGCTGGTGCACTCACTGGCTGAGTGTGGTGCAGACCACACCATGCCAAGGGTTGCTATCCCCTTACTGGTCAGAAAAAAGAAAAAGAAAAAAAAAATGAAAATGCTAGAGTCCAACCCAGACCTATTGAAGCAAAGTTAGGTGTGGGAGGGGGGACAAGCTGCATTTTACATAATTTTGTAAACTGTATCTCATGTACTTTGATCTTTGAAAATTATCAGGTAGGAGTTCAGTAATCATAGAATTAAAACATTGGGAAGCAGGAAAAAAGTGCTTAAGGGGAAAACTAAATAAATAAGTGCAGTATTGAAAATAAAATAAGCAAAATTTGTGATTCTCCAGGCTCTGCTTGTTTAGGGCAATTTTATGACCCTCCAGGGCCCCATACTATCTTCTGCTGGACCTAGTCAATCTTCATTGCTTTTTATTTTTTTAACAATTTTTATTTCATTTCTTATTACAATAATGTTGCATATTTATTGCAAAACAGTTCTGGAAGGTAAAAACAGAAAGAAGATAAATCACCTGCAAAACCACTACATTGAAACAACCGCTATTTAATTCTGTTTTATATAATATGCAACATTTTAATGTACTTTAAAAATACACTTTTAATCTTTTTTTAGTTTAGTTTTTATTGGAACATATTGGGATACAGAATTGAATATCAATACCTGTGTGCAATATGTGATGATCAATTCAGGATAATTAGTATATTCAACATTATACAATGTAATTGGTTTTCAGGGTCCTTTACGAATTCCTTCCTTTCCCCCATCCCCCTCCTACTTTCCCATCTCTGGTAACCTTAGTTGTTTTCTTCTCTTAAAATTTCAACATATTATTGTGATTGTTATATCTTTCTTTCTTTCTATTTATTTATTTATTTTAGCTCCCACATATTAGTGAGGACATGTGGTATTTCTCTTTCTGTAACTGGCTTATTTCACTTAACATAATTTTCTCTAAGTTCATCATGTTGCTGTGAATGGCAGTATTTGTCATTCTTTTTATGGTGAGTAGTATTCCATTGTATAACTATACCACATTTTCCTTATCCAGTCCTCTAATGATGGACATTTAGGTTGGTTCTGACTCTTGGCTATTGTAAATAGAGTTGCAATAAACATGGGTGTATAGGTGTCCCTTTGACATGATGATTTCCATTCCTTTGGGTATATACCCAAAGTGGGATTGCTGGGGCAGAAAAAACAGTTCTAACATTCATATAGAACAACGAAAGACTCCAAACAGCCAAAACAATCATAAGCAAAATAAATAAGTAAATAAATAAACCCAGAAGCCTAATACTACCTGACTTCAAATTATACTACAAATCTATATGGTAACCAAAGCAGCATGGTACTGGCATCAAAACAGACACATGGACCAAAGGAGCAGAACAGAGAACGCAGAAATCAACCCACATACTTACAGCCAACTGATCTTTGACAAAGGCACCAAGAACACACATTGGGGAAAAGACTGCCTCTTTGATAAATGGTGCTGGGAAAATTGGACATCCATACGTAGAGGAATGAAACTAGACCTGTACCTCCTGCCATACCAAAATCAACTCAAAATAGCTTAAAAAATTAAATATATGTCCTAAAACTATAAAACTCCTAAAAGAAAACAATGGAAACACTTCAGGAAGTAAGACTGGGCAAGACTTAATGAATACAACCCCCAAAGCACAGACAACAAAAGGAAAATAAACAAATGGGATTATATCATACTAAAAACTTGCTGCACAGCAAAAGAAACAATTAACAGAGAACAAAGACAACTTAGAGTGGGAGAAAATATTTGCAAACTATGCATTTGACAAGAGATTTATATCCAGAATATACAAGGAACTCAAACAACTTAACAGTAAAAAAACAAGTAACCCAATTAAAAAATTGGGCAAAGGAGCTGAATAGGCATTTCTCAAAGTAAGATGTACAAATGGCCAACAGACACATGAAAAAATGCTCAACATGTCTCAGCGTCTGGGCAATGCAAATTAAAACCACATTGAGATATCATCTCACCCCAGTTAGACTGGCTATTATCAAAAACAGAGATTAAAAAATGCTGGGGAGGTTACAGAGAAAGGGGAACCCTCCTGCACTGTCAGTGGGACTGTAAAATGGTGCAGCCATTAGGGAAAACAGTATGAGGTTCTTCAAACAACTACAGATGGAATTCTCATGGCTGATGTAGAGAATACCTAGCGGCTGATTGCATTGCTAACTGAGTTTCCCTTTACACTTTTAGCTTAATACTTGTTTCAAAGTCCCTCTCCCCTGTGAGTTTTTCAAAATCCTGGGAAGGAAAAAAGAAAAAAAAATTAGTGCAGCTGCTTGTTAACTTTAGTAGGACCAGAATAGTTCCTAATTAAATTCTCATACCTTTGATTTAAACCTCCATTTAATCAAATTATTCAACTTAAGGCAGTTGTTGATTACAGGGAAAGTATACCTTGAATCTTTGTAAGTTACAATCTTCTTCAGGGCCTCATCAATCCCCCAAAAAGAATATAAACATCTGCCATCTCAAGGAAAGCTGAAAATCTTTCAGTTTCACTCCTTCCTCCTTGAAGCTCTTTCTTAAATCACCGAGAGGCTGGCTGAATTCCAGGTGTAGATGATCATTCTTGCTTCCACTATTTCCAACCTGACTCCAGATCCTGCATAGCTTCTGAGTCATGTAAAAGCCACGGCTTCTAGGTTGCTAGGAAGCTAGTTGTACAAGCAGCTGAGGTGGTCCAGTAGCACCTGATGGAGCTTCTAGTAGTCTTGCTGGCAGTGATTGCTTCAGGGTTTGTTGCTCTTTGGGCTTTTCCAACCTCAGATTCTACTCCCAGCAGATCCCTTATTAGAGACAGGAAGACCACTTATGAGTCTTTTTCTGTCCCTTCTCTTTCTCAGGTCCCTCAGGGGACTCCACTTCCTAGGGCTTCCTCCCCATGGTTTCCTGTTAGGGTGCAGTGTCAGAAGGACCAGGTAGTAACTGTTAAGAGAAAGTTATTTAGGAAAGCGCAGCTGGTGTTTCCTGCCCAGCTGGCTGCCAGCACAGCCATGTAAACTCAGTAAATGAAGCAGCTGTCTTTGAGGTTAGGCTCCATGACCATGGCAGTACAATACAGGCTAGGTTCCTCACTGGGTCTTTGTCAAGATGCCATAGTCTGACTAGGAAACTAACAGGGGACACTCGGACAGTGGGAAGCAGAAAGTTGTTTTTTGTTTTGTTTTGTTTTAAGACCTGGCTTTCATTAGTTGCTTCTAGGATTCATTTTGAGAAGTTGGTCCAACTACCTAACCACACCTTTCTCATCACTTTTCAAATCAACTTTTTTAGGGGTCTTTGTGCAAAAGATAATATAAAATGTATGGTTGGCAGTCACCAACCCTCTCATTCTCGGTATATTTTGGGGTGAGAGCTTAAGCTATTGAAGCAAGTGATGATGATGAAGTGGCCCCATGGGGTTCAGGGATTTTCTTTTACTATGAAGGAAGCGCCCAGTCCTTACTTGAAAATTGAGGCTAGATTTGCCAAGCATACTATGCCACTTTTTGTAAGAAAACACAAGTCAGGCCATTTTAACCACATAAAATCGATATACCCAAAGTAGAAGCTCTAAATTTTTGTCCCGCCTCTGTCAGCATCATTTCAGGTGGTCAGAGTACTGTCCAGCTCCTATAATTTTTTCTTTAAATGTGGATTATGTTAAAGTTGTTTGTTTTTATGTCTTCTACCCTTGAAAGAGTCAATCATCTCATTATGCTAGATCAAGCGATGAGAAGCAGTCATTTCTATGAGCTTAATCTAATTATGAGGATAAATTGCCTATAGGATGGAGTGTGAAATGCAATGTGCCAACAGTTATTTTCCCACAGCATTTCAAGGTAAATGTCATTATTCACCATGTTATAGGTGAACAAACTGAGGCTCAGAGAGTTTGAGTAGTTTGGCTGAGGCCATACAGCTAATAGCCATGTTAGGATTAAAATGTAGATTTATGGGCCGGCCCGGTGGCGCACTGCTACAGTGCGCCTCTTGGGAGCGCGGTGGCGCTCCCACCGAGGGTTCGGATCCCACATACAGACCGGTTCCCGCTCACTGGCTGAGCGAGGTGTGGGAGCAACACCAAGGGTTGCGATCCCGTTGCCGGTCCCGGTCTGGTACGGGTGCGACACTGAGGGTTGCGACCCGTTGCCGGACACGAAAAAAGACAAAAAGGAAAAAAAAAATGTAGATTTATCTTAATTCATATCTTTCACATTTGATCTATGCCTCAGTTCTTTTTTATGGGTCTTTGGAGAAACCAGTCTGGAATGTAAGTTTCATGGGGCATTAACATAGCAATACCAGTTGGCTATATGTATAGCTTCTTAAGTCTTAAGAGATGGTAGAAAATGCCACAAAAAGTATTGCTACAACGTGTTAGCTCCCCTTCCGAGAAGTCCTCCTAGGAAGGTGACAAATATTTGTCTGATGCTTCCAGATAACTCCTGACACACTGATGTGTGCCACAATTCTGTACTACAATCCGTTGCCTGCCAACAAGTCGAGTATCCTGAGAACTAATCCAGCGGTCGTTCCAATAAACTGTGCTTACCCCAGGTGCGGTGTCTCGTAGCTGCTACTGCCCTGCTGTGCCTCCCCCTCCACCCGCTTCACCTGGCTCAGTATTGATGCCTCCTTCAGAAGAAGCAACGTGAGCTGCCAAGCCGTCCAACCCACCTGGATTCCACTTAGTTCTACTCTGTCCTCACAGCATAGAGTGCAGTTCTCCATCAGGCTAATGCCTGGTAGATGGAAGCACAACTAAATTGAAGGCTACTTCTTACTTCACTTACTATGTGGGTGGTACCTCAGTACAGATTCTTGGAGTGCTGAGAGGAATTCTTCTAGCTTCCTACTTGGAGATGTTATTTCCATTCAAGCAGATGTCCACACTGGGAGTCATGTTGCTCTAAGACTTTTCAGTGATACTTGATACTAACTCCAAACACAGAATCTACTCTTTGATGTGTTCTTATTGATTTCAATGGGTAAATTACATGATGCTCCCTTGTCAAT
Source organism: Galeopterus variegatus (assembly GCF_000696425.1). Lineage (NCBI taxonomy): Eukaryota > Metazoa > Chordata > Mammalia > Dermoptera > Cynocephalidae > Galeopterus > Galeopterus variegatus. The sequence goes on along the minus strand of NW_007727141.1, from coordinate 452,061 downwards.
TCCCAACCAGGAACTCGCTCACGAGTGCTCTTTAAATACCTAGTTGCCTGGTGGATGGTCAATCAGAAGATGCTGCTTCTGTCTTCCCATCATCCAGGCTCAAACCAGATACTCTTCATTTTAAAATTGATGCTTTTAAATTTTCTGGTTACATTCGCAATCTGGTAAGTTACTTTTCTTGCTCCTCTATGGTTATCTAGGAGTCCAATCTAAGTTTAAACTACAAATTATTCTGTGAGTACATGTTACATGCCATCTGAAAGCTACTGAAGCATCAGCAGAGCCAGATTTTTCAAACAAGGCTCGCTGTTCCAGTGGATAAAACAGTGTGTGAGTATAACTGTCGAATCATCTGCAGGTTTTGACCTAAATGCCAGGGATGCTAGATAACTCAAGGTGTAAACTACTATGACCAGGCAGAGGCGAATTCACTAAAAATGCAGAGAGTGCTTAGGAAGGGAGCAATGGCCTTTTGAGTCTGTGTAGAATAAGTTAGGTTATTACCAACCAATTAGGTATTAGGTAACAAAGGGAAAGAACGAAGCCATAATTTGTGACCATACATGTAACCTAACTGTTTAAAATCTGTCAAGGAACTCAGGACATACAATTTTAATATAGGAGATAGGCTTTTAAAAAAAATATGCAAGTAAGGTAATCAGAGGTCATTATAATGACAAAGACAACTGGCAAATTAGTATTTCAATCAAGGTCCATGTCTCTTAAACCATTTTCTTTCTCAATTAAAGAATCTAGGAGCATTCTTAACCTTGGCCGCATGTTAGATAACCTAAGAAATTTTTTAAAATTCTAGTACCTAGGCACTAATAATTAATTCAGAACAATTAATTCATGAACTCCATGGTGTGAAACTCAGATATCAATAACTCTGAAACTTTCTAGGTGATTCCAGTGTACATCTACCATTGAGAAACTCTCATCTGAAATAAATACTATTAACAGGTAGCCTGAGAAAAGACTAAATTAATAACTGTTGCTTTGTTCATTAAATTTTACCGTATTCTCTAATATGAGGGTACTTCAAAAAGTTTGTGAAAAAATAGTATTAAAAGATAATATGAGGGCTGAGCCTGTGGTGCACTTGGGAGAGTGTGGCGCTGGGAGCGCAGCAGCACTCCCGCCGTGAGTTCGGATCCTATATAGGGATGGCCGGTACCAGTGCGGCCAGTCTCAAAAAGGAAAAAAAAAAAAAAAAAAAAAAAGATAATACGAATCTTTCCATGAACTTTTTGAAGAACCTGCATACTAAGGTTTGAAACAATAATGAAAGCTAGTTAGCAAACTTTCTCAATAGATATAGACAGATCTGTCATATTACAGATGACATCTGATACCTGTAGTACAGTAATTTGGACAGCTCCAGTTTATTCTTATTAAAGATAAATTAAGTTAAATAGGCTTCAGTGATCCTTCCAAAAATGTCATCAAGGTGTAAAAAAGCACACCAACTTAGGACAAGGTCAGAGTTATCTGTAATAGGAGCAGACAGTGAATATAAAGAGGAGAATCTCAGATTTTCTCAAACTCACCTTAGAGAGTTTTCCTTTACCTACTACAGCTTATTTATGGGTAAAAACCCCACATTTCTAGTTTGAACTCAGTTTGCTGGCCTCTCCCTTACTTTATTAGGTCCTGAACTGTCCAATCAACTAATTGTCTTATGCCAACCATGGGTACAATACAACTAGGGTTTTAATTTAATTCAGAGGAACTGCAGGTTCTTCCAAGCAACACGTAGAGCACTTTGTAGCTCTCATTAGCATGCCCTTTTGACCATCTTCAGGAATGATATTGTCTCTTTTGAGAATTCATGCTCTAAGCTGAGGATGGCTTGAGTTGTTTTCTATTAAAGAGGTCATCTGATCTGTATTATTACCAAATTCGGGAAGCTGTAGCAAGAGATGGAGGCAGCTTCATTTGCCGGGCCTCTCTTTGTCATTGATGCACTCTTGACACCAACAATAGTGCTGGCCAAATGGAATTAGCTTCATCTCAAGGTATGATTGACCACAGAGTGTAGATAACACAGATTCTAAGCATTCTGGCGTTCTTTCTTTTTACCCTAGGTGAGCAGAAGAAACCAGAAACCATAGTGCCATTAGCTTTTGAAGTTGGAACCATACTTATTTCTGTTGGCTCTGCTGCTTTACTATATGGAAGACTGAAGAAATCTACTGAAACTGAAGAAATATGAAATAGTTTTGTCATCACGTGATAAGTAGAAGTTCTGTGTTTCAATGCTTTCTTTAAGAGTTCTTAAAACTAGCAGAGGAACAAAACTGTAACAGATTACAAGAGTTCCGGACTACGGAGTGATCAGCGCTTATACCGTAACTTTAACAATTCACACTTTAGTGAAAATAAGTTTTTCTCTTCTGGTATTCCATCTCCTTCCCTTCCCTTTGGTCAGTTCTTGCATCCAATCAACTTGTTTTTAGTGGAAGCCCCTGGGTGTTAGTTCTCTCCCCACCCCTCTTTCCACCTTCCAAGCCTGAGGTCTTTCTTTTAGCTCTCATCTCCTGTCTCCTGGAGCTTTAGAACTGTATGAGGCTAAGTTGACTTTTTTTTTTTTTTTTTTGTCCTTTGTCTTTTTCTGTGTCCGGCAATGGATCGCAACCCTCAGTGTTGCTCCCGCGCCTCGCTCAACCAGTGAGCGGGAACCGGTCTGTATGTGGGATCCAAACCCTCGGGCGGGAGCGCCGCCGCGCTTCCCAAGTGGTGCACTATCCAGTGCGCCACCGGGCCAGCCCTAAGTTGACTTTTTTTTGGGTGTATGAATATAAGGATACAGGTTACATACACAAGACATTGTTTTTAAACTTCTTTCACTGGGGGGGGGGTGAAATTGTTATTTCTCTAATCATCTCATTTTTGGATGGGATTCTCATGCCTCCTCTGCATTGTTTTCTAGCACAGTAGTGGGTCCTATGTTTCTCAGAATACTCTGTAATGGGCCAGCCCGGTGGCACACTGGAGAGTGCGCCGCTTGGGAGTGCCGCGGCGCTCCCGCCGAGGGTTCGGATCCCATGTGGAGACCGGTTCCCACTCACTGGCTGAGCGCAGTGCGGGTGCAACACCGAGGGTTGCGATCCCGTTGCCGGTCCCCGGTACGGGCGCGACACCAAGGGTTGTGATCCCGTTACCGGTCAGTAAAAAAAAAAAAAAGACAAAAAGGAAAAAAAAAAAGAATACTCTGTAATGGCGCAGAGACTATGGTCTACCTATGGGATCATGAGAGGGTGGTGCGAGGAGGAGTAGGGGATAGGAAGTGAGAGAAAACAGGACATTAGAATCATCTGAGGAGCTTTTTCCAAATACCATCTCTATCTGCCACACCCATTCCCAGAGCTGTCTCTCAAAACAAACACAAATAGTCAGACAACTGGACCAAGGGCAAAGGAAAACAATGCTGAAATTTTTCTCACTTTTAGGGGTGCATTTTATATTTGAGCTGTAGAAAGTCTTCATTGCCTTTTAAAATTCTAGAGTTGAGGAGGGAAAATCAAGCTCTGTAATCATAAGTGCATATTTTAGCTAACTACTATTCTTACCATTAGGTGTTATTATCGGGAGAAAAGAAAACTGAGTTTCCCTAACTATGGCTCTTTTGAGAATGCCATGAATCCATGAATCTGGTTCTCTTTATCTTCTTTTGGGGAAGGGAGATAAACACAGTCTTCCTTCTCCAGCATACCAGAACTCATATAGAATGTACTTGAAGAGACAGGATTGCTGGACGTAAGTTTCCTTAAACAATCCGTAACAAAAATGCAGGAAAGACAAATTCATTTGTTTCTGCTGAACAAGGAAGGCCACTTCCAGATGGCAGAGCTCTGTGTGTGACCTAATTTGAGGTGACCATTCCTAGGTTTGACACCTCAGTGACTTCTCAGAGTAGAATAGTAAGCTCATTTTAATGCAAAAGCATTATTTTTTTAGACAAGGCTGTAGTTCATTTCTAGATTGAGTTCACACATATAGTGGCGGGTCACAAGCAAAAGTCACTTAGTGCATAGGACCATCCATTAGAGAAGGGGTGATGTGGCCATATTAAGAGTAGATTAAGACACTGGAAATGTTGGGGCTGGCTCTGAAATATTAGCAAGCATTAGAAAAATCATTTGGAGGGCTGCTGAAGCTCAGATTTCTAGGTCCCATCCCCAGAGTTTCTGATTTAGGAGGTCTGACAATTTACATTTCTAACAAGGTCCCACATGATGCTCATGTTACTGGTCTTGTAAGAACCACCTGTTTAGGGTTTAGAGAGCTACAAATGTTGTGGGGCCCAATCTTAATAAGAACATGGATCATACCTTAAATTGCTTAAATTCTCTAACTACCATTCACAACTACTATTGTTGCTGTGTAGAAATTACTGTTTTGAGACACTTCATTCTTTTCCCTTTTACTCTAGCTCAAAGCTAGAGTCACTGATGTGGTTGTGGGATGTGGGATATTCAAGTCACTTCCCATCTCCAGTTCCTATTTTCACACAAACATTTGGGACTTGGCTCTTCCTCTTTCTCCATCCTGATACGTTCTGGATCTAACAATACTTAGGCTCTTTTGATCCTCCTCTATTGAATTAAGCTAGTTTGTCCCCGTAGATTTTTCTTGTCTTGTAGCCTCTTGATGATATCTTTAATGAAATAACTTCTCATCCCCTTGAAACTCTGACACCCTGCGCTCTCTGAGTTGTGTGTCTTGTGAGTTAATTGGAAAGAAATTTCATTAGTGACTCCTTCTAAATGCAATGTTTGGCATCCCACTGTCTGCATTCCTAGCACAGTATAGTACCTAGACATTTTTATTGGCAACTTCCCCTGAAAATTCCAGAGGTGCATTACTTATTAACTATAAATACCACAAAGCCTAACACTTAATAATTTTTGAAAACAACTAAACTGTATACTTAGCACCTACTATCCCTTTCTTACCCATGTTAGGTGAAGGACACGCCTTGCTAATTGTGAAAATATTATTTGCTTACAGAGTGAGCCATTACCCAATTGGTCCTTTCAGCAAGACCGCAAGCCACAGAGAATGAAATGTGATTGATTTAAGTCAATCATGGAAATCAATTTCTTCTTTGCCAGTGATTTGTCTAGGGAAGAATATGTGACTGATTCTCACTAGTGACATAAGAAAATTTGGAGCTTCTGGGGATTATTTTCTTTCCCTCAGAAAAGAGTAAACACAGCTCTTTTCTCTCTACCTTCTTTATTGCTACTTTGGATATTGCTTTATGAGGATATGATTGCTTGGGATCACAATAGCCATTCTGTGACCATGAGGGACAGGAGAACTAATTTCAGAGATGCTCACTCAAAGCACCAACATTGCTGCACCACTAAACCATCTCTGGAATTGCCTAACTTTGGACATCTTTTTATTTGAGAAAATATCATTTACTTAAGTCACTCTAATTTTTTTTTTTTAAATAATAGAAGTTGAGTGAATTCTAACTGGCCACTAATGAAAAGTTTATCAGGTCTTTGTCAAATAGCAAAAGCCCTAGCCACATTTTCTGGGCTCGTGTTGGAGTATGGCCTTTGCTTCCCCACATGAGTAAAACTGGCCTCACGTTTTGATAGGGAAGCAGATGACTGACTCTTGGACTGAACTCACCAAGGGTGGTGAGAACCTTCTGGCTTTCTTAAGCCCTAATTAGTCTCACCTGGTTCACAGCCTCCAGCAAAATGGCCTAACTGATTTATTTTTAAACCACCAAGTGCTATAGCAATTACCATAATATTATGACAGCACTAATACAATGGTGCCCGGCTGAAATGCAAAGCACTCTGAGAGAAGAGGAGAGGGTATTTTGGTTGAGCTGGTTCTGAACTTTCTGTCCTAACTGATCCCAGTGGGGGATGGAGAGGACAGGTGGAACTCAGGGTTCCATTCTGTTCCAAATCATCAGTCTGTGACTATAGTGTGAGGACACTTGTTAGCTCTAGAGGTGCACCTTAACAGATGCCGTTGCTCAGACAGCCTGTGACTTAGTGTTGTGGCCAACTTTACTGGATGAAGGGTGAGTTTTCTCTAGTCAAGGACCATTCCTCCAGCTGGGCACGACGTCAGTTCTTATTAGGCCCTTCAATTCCCTTCTCTTTCTACTTTGCTATATAGCCTGAAATTCTTCTCACTGGTCTCTCTTTTAGATTTAGAAGTTAGGTGCAGAAAGTACTGTGTGGGGAGATGGGAGTGGACACTTTTTTTTTTTTCTGCAGAAGGGAGAATAATAATTTATTCAGGTGAGGGTTTTGCAGCCATGCTAGTAGACTAAATTCTTTTAGATTAGCTGCTTGTGCTTTGTAGAGCCAAGAACAATTTATCCACTTTTTAAAGTGGTATGTAAGCATTTTGGGGAGCTATGTGGTTCTTGGCAGATGTACTATATGGGCTGGGGGAAAACTGTATGGCTTTTCCCAAGTTATGATGATACTTACAGGCAATACCAGTGAGGACAGTGTGCTGTGTTGGGCTTTCTCATCACTGACTGTTAGGCTCCCAGGCCAACTGCCTTTGGGCAAAGGGTCAAGGTTCCCATACCTGTCTGATGGATAGAACCAATTAGTAATCTTGTTTACTACAGACTTATAAGTTCTACCTTACAGCTTCTAAATCAGACTCACAGAATGCTTGGGAACTAACATAAGCAATTAGTTTTAGAATTTAGCTTTTTTTTTTCCCCCCTGTGATTCTATAGTCTAGATGGATCCTTGGGAGTGCATAATCTCACATGACCCCTTTCTATAGAAATTCCAATCTAGGTGATAGTTGGGGTAGGTATAGAATATTCTCTCTCAGTTTTATTGCTATGCTACCTTCTTATCAAAAGACCCTTTAGAGACAGATGGGGATATGATGGTCACAGTTAGAAGATGTGAAGGAAAGGCATGGTTAGGAAAAGGGGAGTAGGTACCTGAGGTGGATTTACATACAGCAGTGAGAGGTGATCAGGTAGAAAATATATCAATGTATTGGTGGTAGGGAGCTCTCAATGTGTGGTTGAGGTTTTAGCCTAGGGAATGGTGTGTTGGTGAAGGTTTGAACAGAATTCAGTAATTGGAATGATTACTCAGCAGCAGTACCTTGTCTCTTTAAACAGGTGGTGATTAGTAAGGGAAACTAGGGTGGTTCGTTCCAGGAGTCCAGGTCACCTGAATTAGGGTGGTGACTGGGATAGTGGAAAGCAGAGAATGCATGAAAGGGTGTGAATTGAACGACAGTGACTGTCGGCAGCAAAGGAGAGAGGCTTGCAAAAAATGACTCAAAAATTTCTAAACCTTGTGCTTTATGGGGCAATAGGGGACTATTAAGTGAATTGGAAAATATATTTGATTTGGGAGGAAGAGAAGTTTGGTTTCAAGCATTATTAAAGATTCGCTAGCAACACCTAGGTGAACAAACCATGTGCCTGACTGAGGCTCTCTGGAGGGAGGTTATACATGGAGGGCAAGTTTCATTCTGTATTGTGTACCTGGCACACAAGCACTTTATTTTTTGAGTGGCTAGTAGGACTGGGAAGGGAATGGCAAGGGATTTTAATGAGTTTGTTTAATTGGTTGAACTCTGGCATAAATGAAAATTATTTTATTTTGGTTTTATTTTTTCCAATCACTGTGTTTAACCATTCTCTATATCTCATTTCCATGTCCTTTGATGACATCTTTGTATGGATCCCATAGTTTTCTAATCATTTTGGTTATTATAACAGTCTCATTTTGGTCATCAAAATTATTTTAGGTACTAAAATCCAATCGTGTATGATTTAAAAGTTGAATCTCACATGCAGATTGCACTTTCCATTTCTCACCTCTTCTGACCCTCAGGGATACATCGGGAAGGGGTCTGATCTGCTCTCTTTCATTTTCTGAACTTTTACTCTTCCTCTGACTGCTTGATCCCCAAATCTGTGAGATAATCCAGTGTTGGGGAAGGAGAACAGATGGACAATAGAAAAAGGAACTAATGTTTACCTGGCTGATGTTTTGTGTGGTTATCAGCAGGTGCCCAAAAGGTTGCTGTCTTCTGAGCATATTTTGGGGGAGTTCTGTGGCCAGCCCTTTTTAAAGATCTCTTCTCTAAACAGTATGCGACATGAAAAATATAGTCTGGTTGACTGTAGTGTTTACCTTTCTCATGTCCTGCCCAAGAAAAGCTGTCCAGCCTGTATGCCCTCTGTTCAACAGCCAATGTCTTCACAAGGTGTGTTACAGATGCCCAGAGGCTGACCTCATGCATTTTGCTGTTCCAAGTAGCAGAAGTGCACAAGTGCTTTCTCTTCATGCCTTGCTATCAGGCTGCTCCATAAACCTGCTCCCTTCTGAATATTCCAGGCCAGAAATAGTACCACTTTCCATGATGTTGTTTCAGTATCATGAACACAGCTCTCACAGTGTACGGGCTTAGGCCTGTGAGTTTCTGAAGCTCAGCAAGCAGCCAGTGGGGAATGAGGTGCTAGTTCTCTTTTCTCCCAGACCCCCCATTATCTTAAAGGGTAGGTATCTCGGAGTCACTGTCACTTGGCTTGGAAGAAGGTGAGGCAGAAAATGCCGCAAAAACCCTTTCCCCCAGGCCGATGGTTCCATGACTCTCCATTGGATATCAAGTCCTCTCTCCATGTAGGTTGAAGGTATGGGGGAATGAGGGTAATCCACACTGTAGCAAATTCTGTGAGGATGCATCTTCTAATTTTTCTTTACAGTATGGGGATATCAATTGTTTATTGTCCAAAGCTTTAGCTAAAAATCCGAGATAATAGTAAAAGCCTTCTCAATGTTCTAGTATATGCTTATTCCACCAACATTATTTACTGGTTGTACTAAGTGCCAGATATTGTTCCAGGTACTGAGGATCACAAACAAGGTCTTTGCTTCCATTGGACTTACATTGTTTCTGAAGAGTGGCGAGAAGCTATGGGAAACAGACAATAAGCAAATAGGAAAATAGAAAATTCATATTCATGTTAACTATGCAGTTAAAACAGGATGTTTCAGGTGGCTCCATGAATCTGGAGGGGCCGAGGCAAACTGCAAAGGAGAAGGTGAAGCTATTGAGTGTTGATATTTACTTAGTACTTTGAGGACTTAGGGAGAATAGTTAGGCTCACACTATAGAACTGGAGTCAGCAAACTACAGCAAGCCAAACTGAACTTGTGTTGTCAATACAGTTTTATTGGGACACAATCACACCCATTTGTGAACGTATTGCCCACGGCTGCTTTCATACAACGACTATAGAGTTGAGTTGAGGAGACAGAGATTGCATGGTCTGCAAGCCTAAAATATTTACTCTCTGGTCCTTTACAGAAAACCTTTGCTGATGCGATGCTATAAAAATAAAATGTGTCATAGTATGAGCATACATGAAGCATCTGGATAACCTACCAAGTTGAAAGTTATTTTTGTTCCTCAATAAATTACAGTCATATTTATTCCTGCTATCAATCAGTCCATCCCAGAATCATTGAATTCCGACATGTAGCTGCTTCATACTGATTACAATTGCTTATTAAATCTGTTTATTGATTAAATGTCTGGAAACTATGAGAATTTGCTTGGCCTGCCTATTGGATATAATCTGCTTGTCATAAAGGGAGATAATTTACTAATTTAGATGATCCAGAATCTATCATAAATATCAGGAAATTCTCAGCAAGGTTTAGGTTCTCAAGTAAGGAGCATGTCTATTCTTAAGGTACAGCGTTTGTGCCAAGTAATGCCTTTAGAGACGCGCAAGACCATTTCCTTGCTTATTTGCTTCCTGCTGTTTGTCTGGCTTCTCTGAAACATTTTAAAATGTTTGCCTTTCTAATTTGTGTCCTTTTACAAAATGTTTGCCAAATATTGATTCTCATCCACAATGGGGCTTGAATGCAGCTGACGGCCGTTTTGTTTCACAACTTTGATTCATGCAGCTCCTGCTGCTGCCAAAGTACTTCTTTGTGCACGAGCTTTGTCCATTGACCTCAGCTTAGCACTGGGAATGGGTTTGCTTCATGGATGCAGCTGGGGGAAAACACTCCCTTTTCCCGATATTTTAAGTTGAATTGCTGTAGAGCTTTTTTATCTATGGACTCAATGCCTTCTAACAGCGTTCTAATTGAAGTAGCATAACCACTCTGTTGTAGGAGATATAATTATGCTCATTCTTTTCTATAGAAGCCAACAACCAGGTAAAGCAATCTGTCCAAGTTCATGCAGGGAGTTCTCAGTTATTCCAAAACCAAAGCATATGGTGCTATTTTTTTCTATCAAATATGCAAATGTGATCTTCCTTTTTTTGTGATCACAGTTGTCTCTCTCTTTTCCTGATTTCCACCGTTTGACCTCTTGCTAATGAATTTCCTGTTTGTACTCACCAATTCCTCATGCGGCTTTCTGGAGCTTTTCTCCTAATATGACCCCAAACTCTATTGTTTATACCAATTCTGGTACTTTTTATTATTAAACTCTTTCCACCGGGACTCCTAGATGCATTCAAATAGGCATAGGTGTCCATTTTCCATCATGCTACAAATATGAGCCCTCAGGACCTTATCTTTGCTGATAGTCTTCAGCATTACCGGACTCACTCAATGTAGCAAATGATTGTCTCCGGTCTTATTTTCTGTCTGGCATTCTTGTTACTTTACTGTAATTGGTCTTAATTTGTGTTTTATGAGTTTTATGTGTTTTTCCCCCACTATCTTTCTTCTTGATTCTGATTGATTCCACCTTACTCCTTTCATGACCTATGCTTCTTTAAATAGTTCAGTACATCTCCTGTCTCCCAGATCTCAACCTTACAGAGTTAAAAAGAAAGTTTGCCTGGACCTCAGAATCATCTTCATTACAACAGATTATTCTAGTCTTCTGAAACTTATAGTCATTCCTGTTTTCTCTCCCCGATTTTTTACTGTGTTAAAATAAATATAAAATTTACCATCTTAACCTTTTAAAAACATATAGTTCAGTGGTATTAAATACACTCATAACGCTGTGCAACCATCACCGCTATCCATCTCCATAAGTCTTGTCATCTTGTAAAATGAAAACTCTATACAACCCATTAAACAAGAACTCCCCAATTCTCCTACCCACTGGCAGCCGCCATTCTATTTTTTGTTTCTATAATTTTGATACTGTAAATATCTCATATAAGTGGAATCATGCAGCATTTATTTTTTAGTGATTGACTTGTTTTATTTGCACTCCTCAAGGTTCATCTGTGTTGTAACATATGTCAGAATTTCCTTCCTTTATAAAGCTAAATGATATTCCTTTGTATGTATATACCACATTTTGCTCATCTGTTCATCTGTGGGTGGACATTTGGGTTGCTTCCACATTTTAGCTATTGTGAATAATGTTGCTATAAATGTGGGTGTACATTTATATTTTTAAGACTCTGCTTTCAATTCTTTTGGGTATATACCCAGAAGTGAAATTGTTGGTCATATGGTAATTCAATGTTGAATTTTTTGAAAAACTGCTATCCCGTTTTTCACAGTGACTGTGCCATTTTACATTCCTTCCAACAGTGCACAGGGTTCCAATTTCTTCACATTCTGGCCAATACTTATTTTCTATTTTTTGTTTTGTTTTTATAGTAGCCATCCTAATGAGTGTGAGGTGGTAACTCATTGTAGTCTTGATTTGCATTTCCCTAATGATTAGTGATGTTGAGCACCTTTTCATGAGCTTATTGGACATTTGTAATTTTTTGGAGAAATGTCTATTCAAGTTCTTTGCCCATTTTTGAATCAGGGTGTTTGTCTTTTGTTGTTGAGTTTTAGGAGTTCTCTACATATTCTGGATATTAATACCTTATCAGATACGATTCACAAATATTTTCTCCCATTCCATGAGTTGCCTTTTTACTCTGTTGATACTGTCTTTTGGTGCACAAAATTTAAAAAATTTTCACAAAGTCCAATTTGTCTGTTTTTTCTTTTGCTGCCTGTACCTTTGGTGTCATATCAAAGATATTATTGCCAAATACAATGTCATAAAGCTTTTCCCCTATGTTTTCTTTTAAGAGTTTTATAGTTTTAGGACTTACATTTAGGTCTTTGACCCATTTTGAGTTAATTTTGCTAGATAGTATTAGTTAAGAGTACAGCTTCATTATTTTGCATCTCTATATCCAGTTTTTCCAGCACCATTTGTGGAAAAGACTATCCTTTCTCCATTGAATGGTCTTGGAACCCTTGCCAAAAAGTCATTTGACCATTTATACAAGTGTTTATTTTTGGGCTTTCTATTCTATTCCATTGGTCTATACTCATATGCCTGTCTTTATGTCAGTGCCATACTGTTTTGATTACTGTAGCTTTGTAATACATTTTGGAATCAAAAAATGTGAGTCCTTCAGCTTTGGTCTTCTTTTTCAAGATTATTTTGGCTATTTGGAATCCTTTGAGATTCCATATGAATTTTAGAATGTTTTTTAAAATTTCTGCAAAGTGTTATTGGGATTTTGATAGGGATTATTATGCATTCCTGAGTTTTAGGAAAACAGATCAAGAGATCTTTCCTCAATGATTTTTGTCCATATTTTAAATACTTTGGAAATTCATGCTTATAGAAGACCAATACCAACATGGAATGATTGTGTCAATCAGATATAACCTGGAAGTCAAACAAAATATAAGAATGTGTTTATTATAAATCTTCCAATTAATATGATCTATCAGATGTATACCATGAGAATAATATTAAATTGATCCTTAGGTTTGATTTAAAGTTTTTAACATTTTATTTTCTGTTAGCATTTTTCAAGTAATTGTTTCTTCCCTCAGTCCTCCAGTCCTCTTTCTACACTGCTTGTCATAGTAATCTTTGTGAAATGTGAATCTTAGTCTGTCATTGCTCTGAAATATGAGTATTCCTTCCTTGGCTCATTGCTCACTTGTTAAGGTCCACACTTTATAGTGATTGATACAAACTCTTCATAATCTGGTGGAGAGTGTCTATCTTTCTCTGTTTGGAATGCCTTTTCCATCTCTCCATACTTTCTAATGTAAGAGGGAGTGCCCACTCATCGGCCAGTATTAAGTTTACCATCACATCCTTTACTACTTTTTTTATGGCTCCCTTCTCTGCCAGAAGAATTGACCATCTTTTCCTTTCTGCTAAAGCGATGTGAATACAGAACTTATGACCAGCCTCTTTACTAATGTACAGCCTGTAAGTGTCTGGAGTCAACTCCTTCACCTCAGATATGGACATGGAAAATTTTAAGAATCCAACTAAGTATTTGAAATGAATGAGAAACCATGCTGCACCAACCCCAGTGATGAACTTCCATTGCTTGTGGGATACAGACAGATAGGTTATAAACCTGTTGGTTTGTCGTTTTTAATCTAGCAAAACATCTTTAACTGGAATTGAAATGATTACACTACAGCATAAAATACTGATGTCTGAACTACGTATTTGCTTCATTCTAGTCCCTGATCCTTATCTTCTGTTTATCACTAGCTCAGTGACACTGCTGATGTCATGGACTTTACTCAACTGATGCTACATTGCTACAGTGCTCTACTTGGAAACTTGTCCTAAACAAGGAGCACATGCGAGGCACATCTTATTTTCTGTGTTGAAAATATTTGATGTCTCACACCCTTAGACAAAGTAATGGCCTGAGATAAATATTTTTTTTCAAATATTGAAAAGGCTCTATTTTTCCTAATTATTCTTCTGTCACATAGTGATTTCTAAATACTTCGAAAAATATGAAGAAAAATAAATGGAAAAGAAATAAATTGCCCATGAACAATTCTCAGCCCCTCCTCAAAAACAGGGTATTTTATTTTGGATGTATTTTCTTCTATCTTTCCACATACTGTCTTTTTATGAAATGCTTAAAAAAAAAGACATACAACATACATGTATTTTAACTCTAACTCCTCAATTCAGACTTAAAGACCATCAAAACCAGAAGAAACTGACAACATGATCTCATTTCAAATGTTTCATTTAACTAATAGGACAACTGAGACTTCACAAATGTCATATGCCTAGTAAAGCATGGAGCCAGAGTTTGGATCCTGATGTCTGTGTATAAAACTAATTTCTGCTATGAAACTTAAACACATTTATAAAATCTGAGCATTGTTTTTATTAGTCATTTTGGGTTATAGTGGTGGCATGACATGATTAAAAAATAACTTCACACTAGACTATGTAAACAGAAGTCTAATATTTTGTCTTTAGTGTACATTAGGTCTTATTTGACTTAGATATGTCATGCATTCATAAAATCTGGCAAAATATCTAGGGTAATATAAAAGCAGAATTTATCCCGCATGGGAGAAAGGTTTTCTATATTTATTATTTCAACTAATTGCTCAGTTAGTGTGTTAGGGAAAAAAGGGAAAAGGAATGCTTAATTGTGATGCTACACATGTTAAAACAAAATTTAAGAAATTGCTAGGGCAAGAACTCAATCATCTCAGAATAATGTCAACATTATGAATTGTATTTCTTTCTTTTTCAAGGGCTGGCAGTTGTCACACCTGGAGGTCAAGGAGTGATAAGGGAATAATGCAGGATTCTGAAACAGACATAGACAAAGTATACCCCCTGGCTCAGAGTTCCTGATGTTCTTCCGTAAATTAGTAATGTAAATCCACAGAGCAGAGTTTCCACTTCGATCACACATACTGCTATGTATGTAAGCCTTTTATTTCCACTCAAAAGTTTTCACATAATGACTACAATTTACTTGCCATGTTCTTTATCTTGATTCTTCCACTCTCCATCCCCATCATTTATGCTCAGGTGTGTATATATAGAAGCTTTTTTCCTTCTAGTCACCCATCTGCTTCTTGCTGAGCTCAAACTAGGTAGCAACCGCCTATCTGTAATCTAACGCTGTACTCCAAGCCACATCTCACAACAGTGAATACGTCAGGCAGGAGGAGGAAACGGTGGCTAATTTTAAAGAATGGAAGCTGTGATTTGGACACAAATAGGTTGGTAATAACCTCTCAAGGTACCTGCCATTTAGAATAAGAAAAAGAAAAGCCAAACAAACAGAGTGGTAATAATAAAGTATAGTTCTGATTTCAGACTATCAGGGTTGTAAGGAACTGAAAAGCACTCCCTTTATGACATAACAGCAAGAAGGTTGCCCAGTGTGTACGTGCACAGCTCCAGTGAGGGGGGCCTCTGCCTCATTTAGGCAGGGCTATATACAGATTGATGTTTTGCATTGTCATTCGTTTTCATCTCCCTGTAATCCTTTCCTACTGAGCTCAATAGAAAGGAGCTCCTCTTTTATGTGGTGGCTCTCCCATTGTCTTCATTGACCTGTCAAGCCACCATGCTCCCCACAACCTGAGCTCACTTGCTGCCAGCTTTTGTGTTCCCTAAAGCCTTCTATTTACTAAGATACACATATTCTATCTCAAGCTTTCCTGATGTGGCAGATCTTTAGGCTTTCTAGCCATCCAATTTAGTCCTATAACCTCTCTAGTGTGGTTAGCCAGCCCTCAGGGGCATGGCATAGGAGGTGTGTTCTAACTGACAGAGAGCAGACTGGGACTGACTCCTACCTTGTTCCAGTACATGGCTATGAATTCACTGAAATATTGACTTTCTTTGTAATAGCCATATTATATGGTTGACTTCCATTAAGCTTCCTGTCTAATAAATTATCTCATACTCATGTGTGACTTCCCAAATCCTTTATTTTGATTTGTAATTGCACAGATGTGACTGATATTATATAGATTTCTATTAATTTTCATTTTAATAGATTTTATCTCATTAAAAATAGTTTTGGATCAAAAAATGAACACTGAATGCTCCCAGATGATGGAGGGGACACTCAGCAGCCCACGTCTTGACTATTTGGATTCCTGTGGCCATTTAGAGAAGATGTTTATTTCTTCTGGTTTTTATCCAAAATAGGATATTTAACCAACTGCCATGCTCTAGGAGGTTCTTAAGAGTCATCAAATCTATTCATCACACATTTCACTGGACAGTTGTACCAAGAATTTTTTTTAACATATTTTACTTTGGATGTTTTTAAGTGCATACAAAAGTAAAGAGAATGGTATAATAAATCCAATATACCCCTCTTCTTCAATTTACTTAAGTTCAACCATTATCAACACATGGCAATCTTATTTAATCTATACTCCTACCTACACTGTGTTCATTATTTTTGAAGCACTCTCAGAAATTATCTTTTTATCTCTGAATATTTTATTATTACATATTAAAAGATAACGTCTCTTTGTTTTAACAAAACTACAATATTACTTTTACAACTAAGAAGCATTATCAATAATTCCTTCCTATCATCAGATATACAGGTAGTGTTCATATTTCCAAAATTGTCTTTTATATTTTAATTTATTTTTCTTTTTAAAAAAATTTTTGTTTGTTTGAATCAGGATGCAAATAAAGTATATGTATTACAACTGGTTCATATGTCTATTGTCTCTCAAGGCCCTTTTCAGCTCTATCATTTTGTGTTTTTTCTTTTCTTTTCTTAATATATTATTTTTGAAGAAACCAGATTTTTTTTTTTTTTGTCTTGTAGAGCTTCCCGCAGCCTGGATTTTCTGATTACATCCACATGGTATCACTTAATATATTCTGTATGTTTCTCTGTGCTTTGAATTTCCTATAATTTATTAGATCTAGAAATGATGAAATTCAGTTTCCTATTTATTTACTTTTGCAAGACTACTTCACAGATGATGCTGTGTTTCTCCATTTAGAGGTGATGAAGTTTGGAGGCCTCTCTGCGATATTAGCAGCCACTGCTGATCGTTGCATAAGTTCATCAATCCACTAGGCATTCTATGATGCTCATATTCTAATTCTGTCATTCATTTTTCATTTATTAGCTGGAATACTTACATAAAAAAGAAATATCTCTTCTTCAACTCTTGGTTTACCATGAAGTGCAGATTATGTAAGAAGATCAGGATGAATGCCAATTTTCCTCTTGTATATCAATTTCAAAATAATGTGGCATTTCTCTAGCATCTAACAAAGGTGACTATTGGGTATGTATGTTGTGTTTAGTGTCATTATGCCTTTGCGGACTTAAATACATTGAATGTGTTTCAATCTATTACTACCTTTATTGGTGCTTAAATTGTCCCTTATTTAGTAAGTGGCCATTTCACTTGGCTCCTCAGTCCTTTTTAGGGGACTCTACTAATCCCTGATAATTTCACTACTTTCTGATATCCCAGGATCATCTTTATACTGAGGGGCAAAGAAGTTGTAAGTATAGTGAAAAATAATCCAACAGGGTCAAATATTCAGAGTATCTTTATTGAGGGAATAAGAGGAGTCACTTTTATTGCCAAATGAATTTTCAACTTTGCCTTCTAAAACCCAAGAAAGAGAGTTACAGTTTAATACTTGGTTTTGCATTCAATGACAAAGCATGTGATTGTCCTGCTGGACTTTTCTGGGATAGTAGAATAAGACGTACCACAAAAAAAATAACAATAATAATGTGAAATCCCAGCCAAACACAATAACGCTTTTAAATTAAACTTTTTTTTTTGTTTGTTTTCAATGGTCCCATATTCTTAGTCCATAATAGTGACAAAATAATGTAATCAAAGGCATAAGTATACATGTAAATTATAATAAAAGTATCATCTTATATTTACATAACATTTTGAGCTTCCCACAGTGCTTTAACATACATTATCTTCATTTGTTTATGATATATATGACAGTTAATTAAGGGGAAGAATTAACTAAAAGATTATGCAAGCAGGTTGTTGTTTCGAGGGAAATCTCAGTGGATGTCGCTTCTCTGATTTAAAGAGTGATGAATTAAAATGACTATACTACCCAAAGTTATCTACAAATTTAATGCAATCCCCATTAAAATTCCTATGACATTTTTCTCTGACATGGAAAGAACTATACAGTCATTTATCTGGAATAACAAAAGACCACGAATAGCCAAAGCAACGCTGAGCAAAAAAAATAAAGCTGGAGGTATTACTCTACCTGACTTTAAACTATACTACAAAGCTATAATAACCAAAACAGCATGGTATTGGTATAATAACAGAGACTCTGATCAATGGAATAGAATAGAGCACCCTGAAATCAACCCACGCACTTACTGCCATTTGATCTTCGACAAAGGCATTAAGTCTATTCACTGGGGTCGGGACTCCCTCTTCAGCAAAGGGTGCTGGGATAACTGGTTATCCATTTGCAGGAGATTGAAACTAGACCCACATCTCTCACCATTTACTAAAATCAACTCAAAATGGATTAAGGATTTAAATATACACCCTGAAACAATAAAACTTATTAAAGAAAATATAGGAGAAACCCTTCAGCAAATAGGGCTGGGCACAGACTTCATGAATATGACCCCAAAAGCATGGGCAACCAAAGGAAAAATAAACAAATGGGACTATATCAAACTGAAAAGTTTCTGCACAGCAAAAGAAACAATTAACAGAGCTAAAAGACAGCCAACAGAGTGGGAGAAAATATTTGCAAAATACATATCTGACAAAGGACTAATATCCAGAATATATAAGGAACTCAAACAACTTTACAAGGAAAAAACAAGCAACCCAATTAAAAAATGGGCAAAAGAGCTAAGTAGGCATTTCTCTAAAGAAGATATGCAAATGGCCAACAGTCATATGAAAAAATGCTCAACATCACTCAGCATCCGGGAAATGCAAATCAAAACCACACTGAGATACCATCTCACCCCAGTTAGGATGGCTAAAATCCAAAAGACGCTGAACGATAAATGCTGGTGTGGTTGCGGAGAAAAAGGAACTCTCTTACATTGTTGGTGGGAATGCATAATGGTGCAACCCCTATGGAAAATGGTTTGGAGGTTCCTTAAACAGCTGAAGATAGATCTACCATACGATCCAGCTATCCCACTGCTGGGAATATATCCAAAGGAATGGAAATCATCAAGTCGAAGGTATACTTGTTTCCCAATGTTCATTGCAGCACTCTTCACAATAGCCAAGAGCTGGAATCAGCCCAAATGTCCATCATCGGATGAGTGGATACGGAAAATGTGGTATATCTACACAATGGAATACTACTCAGCTATAAAAACGAATGAAATACTGCCATTTGCAACAACATGGATGGACCTTGAGAGAATAATATTATGTGAAATCAGTCAGGCAGAGAAAAAGAAATACCACATGTTCTCACTTATTGGTGAGAGCTAAAAATAAATAAATTAATTCACTCAAACACGCACACACACAAAAACCGGGGGGCGGAGGGGAAGAAGATATAACAACTACAATTTTTTTTTCCTTTTTTTTGTCTTTTTTCATGACCGGTAACGGGATCGCAACCCTTGGTGTCGCGCCTGTACTGCGACCGGCAGCGGGATCGCAACCCTCGGTGTTGCGCCCGCACCGCGCTCAACCAGTGACTGGATTGGTCTCTATATGGGATCCGAACCATCGGCGGGAGCACCGCCACGCTCCCAAGCGCCGCACTCTACCGAGTGCGCCACCGGGTCGGCCCCAACAACTACAATTTTTTGAAGTTGTTACAACAAGCAAACAAAAAGGACATTCTTGGGTGGGAGGGGGAAGAGGGAGGAAGGAGGGAGGTTTCGGTGAGGGGCCATAATAATCAACCACATTGTATATTGACAAAGTAAAAATTTAAAGAAAATAAAAAGAGCGATGAATTATATGAAATAGTAGACAGACACCTTCCTGATCTCATTCTGGTCATCTCGGTGTTGCAGTACTTAAAGAAAAAAGTGAAGTTACTTAGGACTATCAAATTGAAAGTCTTGCCTACAGGATTAGCAACTTTTCTTCTTAGTATACAGATTAATCATTTTTATAATATTCATACTTATGAGCATAGTTGGATGCACCAAGGATTTTTTGTGCCAGGATGAAAGTCAGCAGGGACAAATCAACAAATGTTTTGACCAATTGCTTTTCCAGGGTTGAACATTCCCCCCCCCATATCTCATTTATTTCATTTTTTATGTCTTCTATTATTATTATTTTTTAATTCAGTAGGAAGCTGGAGTGTTGAATATCTCCAACTAATTTAATAACATGCCTGGAAATTAAAGGAACATTTTTCTAAGAGCTGTTTGCAGAGATCCACACTCCAGGTTTGAAGAAACTCTAAAGAGCAATTTGTAGTTAGCTTTACTTTTATTATAGCACTAATCACCACCTGATTTTTCTCATGTGGTTACCTTAGTTGCATATTTGTCTGTCTCTTCCACAAGACTGTGATTACATATCCTCATTCAACAAGGAATTCTGGAATGAGGACGGAGGCTACATGTGCAGCGAACACTAGATATGCTAAATGTTGAGGACATGAAGATGAGTAAGACACTGTCCCTGCTCACAAGGAAGTCCAGCGTAGTGGTGGTAGGAAGAAGGAGAAGATGCATAATTACATCACAACATGATGAGATCAGGAGGAAAACACCTGATGCAGCCTGAAGGATCCAGGCAGGAGCTATACCTTCTTGTCTTTCTCCAGCAGCTGTTAGCATGGTGCTTGTGAGCATAAAGCAGGTGTTCATTGTTTATCTGCAGTAAAATTATGTTGAGGTGTCCTATTATTCCATGAGAGAAATGTTTCCACTGTTCTTTCCAATACATTTTCATCGGTGACTTATTTTCCAGAAAAAAATAATACTGTTAAATAGTCTGCATTAGAAACCTATTTCAACAAAAGGAACAGAACATGACAGAGGAGGAAGAACCACTCTTTATGCTAGGATTTAGTGATCTGATAGCATCTTTCATTCCCTTGGTACCCGTGGTTGATGTAGCTAATCCCATGAACTGGGCTGTGTCTTCCTTTCCTACCACATTCCCATATGCCATATGTGTGACCACCAGTGATTTTTTTTTTTTAACAATTAGAGTATCATTTATTTCTGAAAAATTGCCAGAAATGATTCTAAATTTCATCACTTGGGCCAAGTGCAAGAATCTACACTGCTTCATATCACTAAGCTTTTTTGGTACAATCCACTAAACAGGGGATACAGAAAACTCTGTTTTTTAAATCTTTCTTTCAAGAGGAATTGCTGATCAAAGAACTTCCTATTAAGTAGATGAGAGCATTAGCCTTAACCAAAAGGTGTAATGTCTACGTGCCACTTCTAAGTGTCTAAATGTTAATGACTGCTGTCTGGCTTTGCCTATAAAGCACATTGATACAGCTTTCATCTCCAAATGTACATAAACTGTGAGATTTAGAATCTGTGAAGGTCTCCTACTTATCATTAATTGCTTTTATGGCTACATTTAGCAAGATTTTGATGTTGGATTGTTTTATTTGCGTGCTGGTAATTTCAGAAGCACCAACATTCCAAAGGCTTGTAGTATATTTACTTTTTTTGGCTAAAAGTTGGAACTTGTTAATTGATTAATGAGGTCTATAAGTCATCTGATATATTTGACATTTCCAACAGCTAACACTTTTAGATGATGAAGAATTTCAGGTCTAGAGCATTCTCAAGGTCCACCAAGGAATATTGAAGGGAAAGTAAGTCTCCAACCTTTCAGTGACAGTTTTCAGGAGCTTGCCATTTCTTTGATTAATTTACATCTATTTTTCCTAAGTTTCTGCTTTGCTGTCTTTCCAGTTCTACTTTTAGGTCAATGAATTCCTCTTTGCTCCAGGACTCTGTAGATGACGCAATAGATTTTACAGAGCTAATTTCTATCCCATGCCCTATATGAATAAGAATGATATAATCAGGCTTTATTAGATAAATAAGTCTTAGTCCCTCTGAGCTACAATGGAGTTAGATTAGCAGTCTCTACTATATCCTCTTCTAACTTCTCATTAAGATAAGAACAACAAATAAGAGAAGGATATTCAATTAAATTTGAAAACTATGAATAAGGCCAATGATATGGATAAATTTATAGCCCCCAAATCACAATTATTTGATTACATTAATCTAATTATCAGCTTCAGCCAACAAAATATTGTCTACACCTGACTTTAAAATCTAGTACCAAGGAGCTCTCTTGATAGAATTTGTCTTCTGAGCTTGTCCAGGTCAAGTTTTCTCTTTATGTCTTACCACTTTATACCCCATACACACTTTGTACCCCACTAAAAATGCTATTTCTGTACTTAGTTAGAAAATATAATTCCTAATACAAAATAAGGAATGCGTAAAAGGAAATAAGTGGTTGGGGATCATAGTCAATGATGTAAAAGTAAACTCTCCAAAGAAACCTTTCCCTGAGGAAGGAGCTATCATAGAATGGAGAGATCTGAATAAATAACTTGTTAATGGTGTATACTTATGGTCAAGAAGAACTGCATGTACATTTCTACAAAATAAATATTCTTAGTATAGTTAGGTAACTATAACATTTAAATACAGGTGAATGGGGGGTTATAAGAAGTTTTTCTGCTAATGTAAGGAACAGTCACTTGAACATTTGGGAAAAAATCATACCTCTGAAATACATTTCTACAAAGCAAGAAACAATAAAAAATTAGGATGTGTCTTCTTTGCATTGCCATAAAGTTATGGGAAGCCCAAATATATATTTAAAAATCATGAAGTTGGGCCGGCCCGGTGGTGCACTGCTACAGTGCGCCGCTTGGGAAGCGCGGCAGCGCTCCCGCCGAGGGTTCGGATCCCACATACAAACCGGTTCCCGCTCACTGGCTGAGCGAGGTGCAGGCGCAGCACCAAGGGTTGCGATCCCGTTGCCGGTCCCGGTCCGGTACGGGCGTGACACTGAGGGTTGCGATCCGTTGCCGGACACGAAAAAAGAGGGTTCGGATCCCACATACAAACCGGTTCCCGCTCACTGGCTGAGCGAGGTGCAGGCGCAGCACCAAGGGTTGCGATCCCGTTGCCGGTCCCGGTCCGGTACGGGCGTGACACTGAGGGTTGCGATCCGTTGCCGGACACGAAAAAAGAGGGTTCGGATCCCACATACAAACCGGTTCCCGCTCACTGGCTGAGCGAGGTGCAGGCGCAGCACCAAGGGTTGCGATCCCGTTGCCGGTCCCGGTCCGGTACGGGCGTGACACTGAGGGTTGCGATCCGTTGCCGGACACGAAAAAAGACAAAAAGGAAAAAAAAATGTCATGAAGTTGACAATTGATAACATTTTTAAAAAATGATATCAAATTTTCTTATCACTGAAGAGTAAAAATAAACAGAACTTAAACCAAAATGCAAGATAGATGACAAAGGAAAAATCAAAGGAATATAAAATATGAGCAAGAATAACTGTTATGCCAATATATTTAAGGGGTGGGTGCTACTTTATTATAAAAGCAAAGTGTTTGGAATTGTATTAAAACTAACCACTATTGCCATTTGCAAGATACATTACACAAATATGTAAAAAGAACTTAAAGAAAGATCAACAATATAAAAAGTAAAAGGAGTGTCCGTATTGTTAATCTGACAATGTAGAACAGAAGTAAAAAATGAGAAGTCACTATATGTTGATAAAAATATAATAGAAGAGTTTTAACTTCTATGTGTTAGCATTCAAAATATATGATGCAAAACTTATTAGTTGAAAACTATATCAGGAACCTATTTGTGGAAGACTTTCAACAATCATATGGTCTAGTTCTGATCAACAAGATGTAACACTGATTTAAATACGATCGATAAAGCTAAGAAAACACAAGCATTCCTTCCCATAGAATACAATTATGACTCTAATTGACTTACAAGTAGTTTTAATTGGGTAAAATCTTCAGC
Source organism: Galeopterus variegatus (assembly GCF_000696425.1). Lineage (NCBI taxonomy): Eukaryota > Metazoa > Chordata > Mammalia > Dermoptera > Cynocephalidae > Galeopterus > Galeopterus variegatus. The sequence goes on along the minus strand of NW_007727141.1, from coordinate 428,312 downwards.
TTGGGAACTTACTTGATTTTAATTTGGAGAATGGGAATAAAATTACAGATAAAAAATACCTAATGGTATGAGCATTTTTTTTTTTTCCTTTTTGTCCTTTTTCGTGTCCGGCAACGGATCGCAACCCTCAGTGTCGCGCCCATACCGGACCAGGACCGGCAACAGGATCGCAACCCTCGGTGTTGCACCCGCACCTCGCTCAGCCAGTGAGCGGCCAGTCTGTATGTGGGATCCGAACCCTAGGTGGGAGCGCCGCCGCTGCTACAGTGCGCCACCGGGCCGGCCCCAGGTATGAGCATTTTAAAAGTATATGTACATGTATCTTCTGGTCCACCATAATCATGAAAGGTAACTTTGGGCATGGTGGCATGAGATGCTTAATTCATGCAACTGACATTAATGCTTTAATTATTAATATTAAAGCATTTAATTCCTTAAATATTAATGGCACTTACTGAGGACTTTTTAATGTTTCTCTTGGCCCATCTTTTCATGTTGCAGGATATCCTCTGCTTTTGTTTTCATTGAGAAAAACCAAGAGATTGCTAAAGGTGACTGGGAAAGATTTACTATTGGGGGATAATTAATTTGCAGAAGAGGAGGATACTCCTACCCTTCCATTTGGCTCTCGTCCTCCAGTTCTACCTCCCTACTTTCATTATCTGTACTTTCATTTTAACATTTCTAAGGTTAAACCGTATATAATCGAATCATACTAAAGGGATTTTGGGTGTGAGATTTGTCTGTGGGTTAATTCTAGAATGTCTAAAAAATATTAAACAATATTTACATTATAGTACCTGAGAAAATACTGTCCACCACATAGCCAAGAGTTGTACTAGAACTAGACTTATGATTCTTGTATTTACTATCCCTCGTATAATTTATGATGTCTTTTAGTATTGTTCTTCCACCTTTGTCTTTCCCACATTCCCATTTTTTCCTTCTCTGTCCTCACCCAGTACATCTTCTGTTGAGTTCACTTTGCCTCTGATACCCGCCGCCTGCAGCCCTCAGCAACTCTGCCCCAAAGCAGACGCTGTTCTTTAAAACTTCCACACAACCATCACCTTGACATTCCTTCCCTGCTTTCATAGGTCGGTTTCTTGACTTCCTTTCTTTCATGTTTCTTAGTTCTTAGATTACTCGTTGGTTTTGTTAAGCATTCTCCTAACTAACTTCATAGGAAGGGTACGTGAGAGAGGAATTTCCTAAGTTTTTACATGTCTGAAACTGTTTTTAGTCTACCATGGCACTTGATTAATAATTAGGTAGAGTATAGAATTCTTGGTGAAAATCGCTTACCTAACGAACTTCGAAGGCTCTTCTGTATTGTCTTCTAGGATTTAGTGTTATTAATGGGGTATGACATCGGTTTGATTGTTGTTGCTTTTTGGGTGACTGTTTTTCTCTCTATGGACATTTTTAAGATCTTTCCTTATCTGTGATGCTATTAAATATCACTATAATATTCCTACAAATAGGTCTTCCTTTATTCATTTGGGGCAGTCTTTTCAATTTGGATATTCAGAAAAAATGTCAGTTATTTGTCCCTGCATAATTTTCTTGCCATTTTTCTCTTTTCTCTATTAGACAGATGTTCTCCTGGATTGAACTAACTTTTAAAAACCATTTAAAAACAATAATTTTGACTTTTAAAAAATTATCATTTTTCCCCCAATTCATCATTTTTCTCTGGGACTTTTCCCCTCCATTTATTTTGGTCTCTCTTGGTTTCCAGGATTTCCTCAAAAGATGTTCATTCATGTGTAAGCATGAAGAAATGAAAGGCTGTTTGAAATCGCTATGTACTTGTGCTATGTTTCTTAGATGTTGAGCTATAATTGGAGTGACAGGGACAATACACATTGGGACTTCTAAATGCCAGACACAGAAGGTTTGCTCTCACCCGTCAGCTCAATATTAGCATCATAAACTCACCCCTACCATCTCTCCATCCTATCTGGTGTTTCTCATTCCAAGTCTCCCTGGGGATCTTCTAAGTAGATCAACTCTTCTTCAGCATATACACCGCATACACCTCTACACACATTCTAGGTCAGTACTTCCTCTGACCTGTTATATCAGTTATTACATCTCTATCACCATTCCAAAATCTATTATTGGTTGAAATCTCTCATTCTTAGATAGCTCATTAAATAAATTACTTATAGTTTAATGCTTGTTGTAAGACCATACTTTAAAAAAACTTCTTTTACGGGCCAGCCCGGTGGTGCACTGCTACAGTGCGCCACTTGGGAGTGCGGCGGCGCTCCCGCTGAGGGTTCGGATCCCACATACAGACCGGCTCCCGCTCAATGGCTGAGCGAGGGGCAGGCGCAGCACCGAGGGTTGCGATCCCGTTGCCGGTCCTGGTCCAGTACGGGCGCGACACTGAGGGTTGCGGTCCGTTGCCGGACACGAAAAAAGACAAAAAACCCCCCAAAAAACAAAAAACTTCTTTTACTATAAATGTAGTGGTAGTCTTAGTATAGAAAGAAATTAACGTATGATCAATCACCATCTTTAAGAAGCTCAATTTGGTTCTTTCTTAACTTTATAGTACTTACAGACACAGAAAATTCCATGAAGGATAGATGCTTTATTGAATTGACATAGAACAAAATATAGATATTCAAAGTATACACTTTGATAAATTTTGACTTACACATGATTTTGTGAAAACAACACAATTATGATAATGAACACAGCCAGCCATTATCCTCAAAAGTTTTCCCATGCCCGTTTGTAATCCCTCCCTCCCATTCTCACCCCCTTTCTTTAGCTTCTCCAGACAATCACTGTTTTGCTATCTGTCATATAGATTAATGTACATTTCCTATAATATTATCTAAATAGTATCCTACAGTACATAACCTTTTTGTCTGGCTTCTTTCACTTGGTATAACTATTTTAAGATTTATTTATGTTGTTACATATATCAGTAGTTCATTCTTTTTATTATTAAGTAACTTTTTGTTGTATGAATATACCATAATTTGTTTACTCATTATCCTGCCGATGAACATTTGGGTTGTTTCAAATTTGGGGCTATTAAAAATAAACTCTCTATGAAAATTTGTATGCAAGTCTTTGTATCGACATATGCTTTTATTTATTTTAGTTAAATGACTACAAGTGGAATGTCTGGATCACGTGGTAGGAGTACGAGGTGGCCTGGGCCTGGCGTCTCCCTCTGTAGTCATGTTTTGAGAACCAAGACTACTACAGCTTGGAAATAAGAGCTATTTTAATTGAAACTGTATTTCTTTAAGCCGTCAAAAAGATTTAGAAAAAAATGACTTTTAATACCTATCATTTAAATTGCCATTTCCAATAGCAACAAAAATTAAACTGCCGACATAGATTGAATTGTGTCCCTCTAAAATTTATATGTTACAGACCCAACCCCCAATGTGACTACATTTGGAGATAGGATATACAAAGCGTCTTCATAAAGTTCATAGAATAATTGTATTATTTTTTAATTCAATTTTTGCACAAAATTTTTGAAGTACCCTTGTGTATGTATATACATCTCCTACACATGTAGAATAAATATGGAGGTAATTAAGATTAAATGAGGTCATAAGAGTAGAGCCCTGATACAATAGGATTAGTGTCCTTATAGGAAGAGGTACCAGAGAACTTGCTGTCTCTCTCTACCATGCGAGGGCACAATGACAAGGTGACACTGTGACAAGTCAGAGTCTTCACCAGAAACGGAATTGGATGTCACCTTGAGTTTGGGTTTGCCAGACTCCAGAACTGTGAGAAAATAAATTTGTTGTTTAAATTACTTAATCTATGGTATCCCAAGCAGAATAATATAAATATCTAGAAATAAATCTCACATAAGAGGTGCATTGTCTTTATTTAGAAATTTATAATTTCATTATAATTTATAATTTTCATAAAAACATTGAAAAGATTTAAGTAATTTGAAAATTTTAATATTGTAAAAAAAAAAGGTTATCCTTGAATAGTCCATGAATTCAGTGTTGTTTTAATAAAAATCAGGACCAATTCACAAACTCTTTATCAAAAGGAAAGATTCAAGAATGATGAAGATACATTTACAGAAGGTGGTGTGGGAACTTGCTTTTCCACATTTCAGGGTTTATTCGTAGGCTTTTAAAATGTAAAGAGTATCCTACTGCTGGAAATCTAGACAAATAGAACAAAGGGGAAAAGATCATGAAAACAGATATGTGCATATTGATAAAAACTTTATATTAGACCAAGGTGTTATTGTAGTTTAGTAGGGTGCTATGATTTGAATGCATGTGTCCTTTCAAAATTTATATGTTGAAATTTAAACCCCAACGTGGTGATATGAAGAGGTGGGGCTTTTGGAAGTTAATTAGACCATGAGGGATCTTCCCTCATTGATGGGATTAGTGTCTTTACAAAAGGGCTTCAGGGAGTGAATTCATCCCTTTTGCCTGTCCAGCACATGAGGACATGGCAAGAAGGCCTTCACCAGACACTGATACCAGCACCTTGATCTTGGACTTCCCAGCCTCCAGAACTGTGAGAAATAAGTTTTTGTTGTTTATAAATTATCCAGCCTAAGATACTTTGTTATAGTTGCATGAATTAGGACATGGGAAAAGAATGTATATAAAATAAATGATGCTGGGAAAATGGATTATAGACATAATGTAAAAAATAAATATCTACCTCACATTATACATGAAAGTAAATTTTATTTTGATTAGAGACCTAAAGAAGAAGCACAAAGATTAAGATTTTAAAAAGCAAATATAGGAGTTTATTTGTTTGAATGCAGGACAGAGAAGAATGTCCTAAATCAGACCTCCAACACACAAACCTTAAAATAAACATCGTTAAATTCAAAATAGGTAAATTTTAAGGTTTCTGTTCCTCAGAAGATACAGTGGAAAAGTGTTAAAGAAGTCACAAACTAGGAGAAGATATTTGAACCAAATATAATCAACAAAGGTCAATGTATCGTGTATATGTTATGTGTGATATATATTTACATATATGATATCTGTGATATATACTATGGGCAGAGAATACTATAAATCAAGAAAGGTTCTTTGTCACAACTACAGAGGACTAGTGCTAGTCCCCACCCTTCCGTGAAAAGAGACCAGAACAACAGGCAAACAAATATATTTTGCATGACTGAGGAAGCACGCTGCAGAGCACCAGGAGAGTGATGAGATCTTTGTAAAGCACAGACAGAAGCAGCAACATTTAGAGCAGAGTGGGGCATCCAGCCTCTACCCTACCACAGGGACTGGCTCAGAACCAGGAGGAGAGAAGGTATGCTGGAAAAGACCCCAGATATTTTCACTGCTGCCACAAATGCAAGTGATCCACACCACAAGAGAGTCCCCAGTCTTTTGGGGACCCAGCTGGAGAGTAGGGGGGAAGTAGTGTAGCTGCATAATCTCATAGTGGAAGCCCAAGGAGAGGAAATCCCCTCTTGCCCTGATTGGCCACAATGGAGTGTCATCTTGGAGTGAAACCCATGGATGGAGCGTGCCCTGCCCAAGGCCTTGTGAGACTGACTCCTTTTGTCTGGAGGCCCCACCTGTATTCAACTGTGTTCACATGTGTGTTGGCATGGACCAGAGCCCTGGCTGCCTGGAGCCTAGGACAGACAGAAAGACCAAGACCCCAGCATCTGAACCCAAGCAGCACTCTTCCCCCCTTCCCCCATCCAGAGGAGCAGGGAGACCAACTGAGCAGAAAAGCCACCAAAGTGTGGAAATTTCCCATATTCTTGCACGTCAGCCCTGCATGGCCCAAGGGCCTCCAGAACCCACAGCTGACCACACTAGCTCACAGCCAGCTCAGTGGTAGGCTTGCCCCTTCCCCATGACCCTCCACAAATTAGCATGGGTGCAGGCAGGATCACAACCCCAGCTGCCTGGAGCCCAGTCCAGACAGAGGGACTAAGACTCTGAGTTTTCTGTGTCTAGGCCCACTAACACTCTCACCGCTCCCCCTGGGCAGGCAGGCAGACCAGCTGGGAAGGGAGCCTTCCGGTAAATGGCTCTTCCACATTTCCATATACAGCCATCTTGCACAACCTGTGGACCCACTGAGGCCATGGGTGCGTGTGCCAGTAGCCAGCATGATGGTGGCCCCCTCTCCACCTGCAGCCCTCCGCAGAGCCATTGGGGACTTTTGCTTCCTTTCAGACTTGCTACAGGATCAACAGCCGATCTGGTGGCCCTCTAGTGAGCTGCCAGGGCCTTTTGCCCCAATGTATACCTGCTCCCAGATTGACAGTGGGCCAGGTAGGCCCTTCAACTTTCCAAGGCAGATCTCTACAGAGCTGCTGGGCTCAGCTGCACCCTTGCAGGATTGCACTAGTTTCAACAGCTGATCCAGTGGCCCTTTATAGAGCTGCCAGGACCTGCTGCCCCAGTGTATACTGGCTCACTGACTGGCAGTGGATTGGGCAGGAGTTTTGACCTTCCAAAGCAGGCCTTTATAGAAACTGCCAGACCCACAGCCAAAACAATCCTTCCCAGGGACACCCATCACAAGAAACTGCCAAGAGCCCCACAGCCTAGGCCACAAAGACACCCACAGACAACTCCAAGATTGAATACAGTTGAAGAATTCACACAAAGCCTGAACTACTGCACTCATCCAGATCCGAACTCAAAATGCCCACCTCAATTGTCAACGCAGAACAATTCTACAGGAAAGAGTCTCTCCCTTCAAAAACAGCTCCTAAAATTAAAAGAAGCGACTACAACACTAGATGCCCAGACATCAATGCAGAGATACGAGAAGCATGAAAAAACAGGGAAAAATGACTCCCCTAGATAAAAACTACAATTCTCCAATCCAGACCTGAAACAACAGGAAATTGGCAAATGCCTGAAGAGGAATCCCAAACAGCAATACTAAGAAAACTCAACATGACGGACAAAAAAAGATGTAAATCAAAATGAAGTCAAAAAAACAATCTTTGACATGTATGAGAAATTCAACAAAGAGATAGAAATAATAATAAAAGAACCAAGCAGAAATCCCAGAACTGAAGAATTCATTCAATGAAATAAAAAATACACCCAAGAGCATAAACAGCAGGCAAAACAAGTGGAAAAAAGAATTTCTGAACTAGAAGACAGGCTTTTTGAATTAACATGGCTGGACCAAAAAGAAAAAAAGAATTTATTTATTTATTTATTTTAAATCTCATTATTATTATTATTTTATTGGTTATGAATATTCATGAGATACAAAGCTGATCGTCACCCCTTGGGCCCAAGAAGTGAAGGCCAGATTCATGCTGGCAGCATGCCCATTACCACAAATAGCATTTTGTACCCCATGTCCCTCACCCAATTAACCCCAACCTCCCTCTCCCTCCCCCTTTCTCACTCTGCTTTGTAGTCCAAAGAGTGTCTCTTTTTTAGGATATGTTTTATTTCTTTGAGCTCTATAATCTGGAAGGTTTAAAATTTTAACTTTTAAGTTACCAGCTTGGATTTCAATACTGTTCATTTTATTATTTAGTTTATTCACTGATCTTTTTTTCTTCTCTCCTTTCCTCCCCCTCCTTACACCTCCCTCCTCTCCCCTTTCCTTCCTTTCTCTTCTTTTCCTTCCTTTCTTTCTATATCATGCATCCATTTCCTAAGCATTATGTCATAGTATCTTTTCTGTTATTCCTCCCCCTCCTTACACCTCCCTCCTCTCCCCTTTCCTTCCTTTCTCTTCTTTTCCTTCCCTCTCTCCCTTCCTTCCTTCCTTTCTTTCTATATCATGCATCCATTTCCTAAGCATTATGTCATAGTATCTTTTCTGTTAATGGATGCAATATTCCCTTAAGTCTATCTGAGGAGGATAATTAGATTTTTAAGCCTAACTTGTTAGAATTCCCATTTGTGCTCTAAATTACCTGTTTTACCTGGGATCGGTTCCGTTTAGCTTGTTACTTATTTTTCATGTTGGTGTTTTTTCTTATATATCAAGTGAACCTTCATTTTTAATCCATATTTATGAATGAAGGATCTGATTGATTAGTAAAGGTACAAGCATTTCCCTGGGGGGGATGACTGTGTGATCCCTATAAATCCCATGCTAATAGGTGGACTTTTCTGGACCTAAATTGGAGTTTTCAAAACAATGAGAATTTTAATGTGGAGTGTGTGTTTGCATTTGTGAGTGTGAAGCTCTTGGGCTGAATTCATGCAATAAGGGAAACACTTTTTCTTTCTTTCTTTTTTATTCTTTATTATTTATTATCCAGATTTGCACACAGTATTTGGCACATAGAAAGCATTCAATTGTTTGAATTGATAAGTGATTGCTTATTTTTGTTCTTTTTTGCTGCTTCCTTTAGTTTTCTATTTTTTTGTTACTCGATCTTTGTTTTTTATGTTACCTTCTTATTTGGAAGCTATATATTTCTAATAATAGTTACCTTTATAACTTAAAAAAATGATGGGCTTAAAGCTATACATCAAATATAAATGTGCTTATATGTGTGTATATATTTATATAAATAGATATACACAACACATAATGTCAAATGTAAAAGCAAATATATTGACTTCCTTCATAACACATAATAAAGCTAGTTCATTTATATTACCTCCTTTCTTTTCTTTCTCCACTTCTTCTTTTATTGGCATATCTGTGATTTTTGACCCAGTTCACTATCATTAATTTATTATGAATTCAAAATAGGTAGATTTCTTTTAGGATTTACAAGATATTCATCTATTTGTCCTCATTATGAACATTGTTACTGACCTTCTTATACATTTATTCAGATTTGATGCTCTCTGCCAGGTCTTTCTTTCCATGATTTAACCACTTACCCAATTAGAATTTCTTTATTCCAATTCAGGTTTCGGTTCCCACAATTTTCCATCTGTAAGTCGGTGTGAAATGAAGCAAACATTACTGCTGTACTTCCAGATTTTTTTGCATGTTTGTTTAGGAAAATGTCTTCCAGTTTAGGAAAATGTCTCGCAACTGGAATAAAACTTAGACATGTGTACAGTTTTGAGTCACATTTTTTTGTTCCCAGCACAATCAATATCTTGCCATCTAACATTGCTTAGGAGAAGAGTCAGAGTCAGCTCTATTTATTTATTTTTCTTCCTGAATGACATGCAGGTTCTGCCTGGATAATTAGAACATTCCTTCTTTATTTGTGAGTTTCTGTAAATCCACTGGGATATGCTTTAGTGCCTATTCCTTTTAATCATCTTTTCTTTGAATCCGACTTTTCGAGGTCTTTTATTTCAGGAAAATTTTCTTATACTACATATTTAAAACTTTTTTCTTCCATGTGTTCTAGTTGGTTTTCCTCAAGAATAATTTTCCATAAATTGGTCTCCATTGCCTTTTCTTCTTAGTGTTCTTTTCTGTCTAATCATTGCGATCTCTTTATGTTTTTACTCTGAATTTCATGTGATTTTTTTTCTACTATGCGTTACCTTCCTATCACTGGATAGGCTTGCTCTACTGTAATTCAATTCCTTTCTACTCTTAATGGGGTTTCAAATACTTTAAAGCTTTTAATTTTCTCTTCAGTTTCTTTCTTAGGTTTGTCAGCTACCTCTCTTTTGTATTCTATTTTCGAATCTCTTTTGATATCTCGCGTTATTTTTGGTCTCTTTCATCCGTTCATTCACAGACTTTACGTTATCTTTAAGTTCCTTAAGAATGCAGAGAAATGTGTGCCTTACATTTTCTTCTATTTCCTTTTCATAAATTTATTTTTAATTGAATAAATTGATTGTACATATTTATGAGGCACAGAGTTACATTTCAATATATGTATACAATGTGTAGTGATTAAATCAGGGTAGTTAACAAATTCATCATTGCATTTGTTTTTAAATGACAGCTGGCCATAGGGGGATTCGAGCCTTTGACCTTGGTGTTATCAGCACCACACTCTAACTTAGTGAACTAACCAGCCCATAGGGGGATTCGAGCCTTTGACCTTGGTGTTATCAGCACCACACTCTAACCTAGTGAACTAACCAGCCCATAGGGGGATTCGAGCCTTTGACCTTGGTGTTATCAGCACCACACTCTAACCTAGTGAACTAACCAGCCAGCCCCAACATTACAAAAATTTACAGCTTCTTTGGGATGAGAACATTTAAGCTTCTCTCTTCCGGCCATTTGAGAACATGCAATAAATTATTGTTAATTACAGATCCTAGCACTACTGGTTACCTTTAGAACTTACTTTTCCTATCTACTTGCCATTTTGTGTCTATTAACTAACCTCTCAGTTTCTCCCTGACTCCTTCCCTTTCCCACCCTCTAATAACTACAGTCCTATTCTCTACCTCTAAAAATTCAACTTTTGTTTGTTAGATGCATTTTTCAAAGAATTTTCCTCCTATATTGCACTTGTGTCTTTCCTTATTTTATTATTATTATTATTTGCTTGTCCCATATAAACAAATACAATTCATTCCCTGCCTTCTACTTGCCCCCAAATTTTAAGAGGTAAATTTCTGGGCTTTTCTCTCTGTTAATCTTACCTTGGTTTTAATTGTCCCTGTCAATCCTTGGTTAGGAGGACCAGCCGGCTTAAAACTTAGTACATTGATTCTGTTATTCAATCATTTGATGAAAATGTAAGGGGCTTGTGTAGTGTGCCATCAGGAGTCACATTTTGGCTGTGTTATCTCTGAATAGTTTTCCTATGTCCAGAGCAGGTGTTAATTACGTTGGCCAGGGGAATCGAACAATTAACTACACTAGTCTTTTACTACACAATGAACAAATGATTAATGCATTATTATATATAAAGATTTCTATTAAAATTTTTAAGGCTCAAATAAAACACATCCTCTTTCATTCAACTTTTTCAACTACTGCACATCATAGTGGTATTCCCCATTTTAGTATTCCTATGAAGCTTCCTGTTAGCATGAAATACCATGTTAAATATGTTCTACCATGTAGTGCTCTTTGTGGTTTCTCTTGAGTCAATCATGACTTTCCAACTTCATGACAACAATGGTGCCTTTCACTTTTGCTTCTTCCATGACTTATACATTGTAAGTATATATGTAATGCTCCTTGATTGAATTATTGGCTAAACTTTTGGAAACATAAGTTTGAATTATCTTTTTGATTTGAGTAATTAGGTTGGAAGGAAACAAAGCATCAATGAGTACAATGTCCCAGTGGTGTCCAGTGGCTGATGGGCACCAGCAAACACATTGAGTCTTATCTTTTGATAATGCAGTTAAGTATTTTTAGCACCATTTAACAGATGAAATAACTGAAGGTGACCTGATGAAGAATTAACTCCCCAAGGTCTTGAAGTTAATAAAAAATGGAATTAATAACTAAGTGTAAATTTAACTTCAAAGCTCACGCTTTCTTTCCCAAGGTGCTGGTATTCCTGACATTACTGTTTCT